>NC_089784.1:47282532-47310032 GCF_040412425.1 Macrobrachium rosenbergii
TACACACTTGTGCCTGCACACACACAATACACACACACACACAATATATATATATATATATATATATATATATATATATATATATATATATATATATATATATATATATATATATAATATATATATATATATATATATATATATATATATATATATATATATATATATATATATATATATATATATATATATATATATATATATATATATATATATATATATATATATATATATATATATATATATATATATATATATATATATATATATATATATATATATATATATATATATATATATATATATATATACATGTGTGTGACAGCCTAAGGAATCTTGTCTACTTTGAAGATTCATATTTTTTTCCTATCTGATGAAAGTATCTGAATACATGTTTAATAATGGTCCCGTCACCCATTAGGTCCGGTTAATCAATAATCATTCTTCATATTTAGAGAAGTATTTCATCCATACGAAGATCTCTTGACTGAAAATAGCTCTATCCAATTACTGTTTTTTTATGTGTTCTTATCTATATTTATAAAATTATTTTCCGTAAATGCCAACAAACAGCTACGCGCTCTCCTTATCTACATGTTTCAAAGTATAAAAAACTGGAAAGAGACGGGAAAGAAAAACTAGAAATAAGTGTAAATGAGAGGGGAAAATGAGAAAAGAATTCACTTGCGAACCGAAAGGAATTACTGGTTTTTACGCAGGAGAGCTGTGCTCCTCAATTTTACTTGGATGAGGCAGATCCCGGTGTGGGATTTCCCAAGCAAATTATACCTCAAAAGAAAAAAGAAAAAAAAAATCAAACAACAGCTGGAAAAGAGGTACCATTCCAATATCAAGTACCACTCTCGCTCTATTTGTAATATTGTTGCTCTCTGCGCAAGTTGTGGAAGTCTTAACTGAAGGTCATCCAAAAAGTTTATATACTGAATGACTTTGGTCATATATTATTAGATATAGGTATCATTTCATCGACTGTCATCCACATCAAATTATAAATAGCCTGAAAGTTGTCGTCCTTTTAAATCGTATGACATAAAGTGCAGCAATTCACTTAATCTAGTTATGGACTTTCCAAACACCCAACACTTTTTCTCCCTCATTCCCCTCCCGCCTCCTCTCCCCCACCAAAACCCAATCCACACACGCACACACACACACACACACACACACACAAACAAATGGCAATTATTTGAATTTCATGTCACATTCGGTCAGTGCAGAAATGAAACTGAGCGACATTTTTATCGAATGAGCCAAAAGTAGAAGAATGACGGATGTGTGCTACACAAATGGATAATAACTAATGAATGTTACCTGAGTAGAGCGCACAAGACTCTCTGAGTGCAGTGTTTTTGAAAATGCAAACATGATGATGAATATACTTGTTCAGTTTTTATTTTCAACTCTTTAGTGTTCGTAAGAAACTGTGCTTCTCAGTGAGAATATAAAAATCTAACATGTTGTTCAGAAAAGTGAGGAGAATGTCCTCAGTTGACAAAGCTATGATTAATTTCTCAAGTTTTTGTTTTATATGTAATTATTCTAATATTGCTTTGGATAGCAGTCGTTAACGTGACGGCAAGTTTCTTTCTCTTTTGATAAAAAAGTAACTATACAGTAAGTACGAGCGTTTAGAGACGTATTTCAAAATGTTTTTTTTTTTTTTTTTATGTAAAGGAAATCCATCAAGCTTCACTACATGATAAACAACCATTATGCAAACTGCGAAAACAACATAACAGACTCAAAAATAATTTTCACTCATTTATAAAATAAAATAAACACTACATAGGAAACTCACCAGCAGCACGATATATACACTCCTTATTTGCACCTTTCACCTTCGTCCTGCACGCATTTGCCCGCTTCCTGGTTATTGATTGAAGCGTTTGCTTCCTATTGCGCTTTTCACATCATATTCTGTCCTCCCTGGATATTCCTTTCTTCCTTCTTACCATTTCAGTGTTGTGCACTGCCATCCTCCATTCTTTCCCCCATGACTGAATTTCTGAAATTGCTCCGATCCATCCCACCAGTTTTTCCCGATATTTTGACAAGCCTTCTGTACATTTAGATATTATTATTTCACTTTCAATTTTCTCATGCCACATTTACTACTAAAAAATTCCCCATAAAAGCTTCCGCCTCTTTCTTTCACTTGCAATCACCATCTAAGTTTCCATAGTGGAGAGTTAGCTCAACAACTCCTTCAGGTCTCTGTGTCTTGCTTTTTGTAGACAGTCGGAGTTTTCTTCCGATCTTTTGCTCGCACCATTTTATGTTCCTTGCTTCACCTATCCTGGGATTCACTCTCCACTCATCCTAACATCATCTGGAATGTTTATTCCCAGATGCCTATTCAATCTACTGTTTCTATTTATATACCAACCATATAGACATGCACTGTCACAGCTTCCTTTTTATCATTCACCTACAAAACTTTATTTTCACTAACACCTACCTTCAACTTTTTCATTCTGTAAACACTTTCAAACTCTGTCATCAATCTCTGCCATTTTTCTTTACTAGCTCAATCTGTACAGTGCCGAACACAAACATCAGCCATTCCATACCCCACGAGCAACCCATCTTGTCACACAACTTTCTTTCTATTTTTGCTGTCCTTTCCCTCATGATGATACTAAACAGACACAGAGACATTACTACTCACCCTAGTCACTGAAGAGTTTTATCAATACAAAGTTGACCCACGCACACTCTTCCCTGTCTAAGACCAGACTGATCTTCTCTCATCAGCGATTTGTTGTTTGTGCTATTTCTCAACCTAATTACTACTACATTCCTTCCCTAGTAATGCCTCCATGATTCTTACAGTCTTCTCTGTCACTCTATTTGTCTTTCAATTCCTTATTCAGCCGCTTAGTCTCACTCCCCATCATA
The DNA here is from genome assembly GCF_040412425.1 of Macrobrachium rosenbergii. Taxonomy (NCBI): domain Eukaryota; kingdom Metazoa; phylum Arthropoda; class Malacostraca; order Decapoda; family Palaemonidae; genus Macrobrachium; species Macrobrachium rosenbergii. The sequence goes on from NC_089784.1 coordinate 47,285,452, forward strand.
ATGCAACATCTCATCTGTAATGCTTTCAACTAGTAATAGTTGCCCTTCCATTTTTTAACTTCTTAATTACCCTCATTACATTCGAGCAAAAATGTCCACAAGCTTTCTCAAAATTAAGATGATCAACTTACCATAGAGCCTGTATACAAAACTGAAATTTTCCAAAAACCTTGTAGAAATGTCCCCTTTATCATGGCACAAAAGAGGTCTAAAAATCACTAACTTACCATGAAACTTTCATGGCAGTCTTCAATCTACCAATAAACCTGCAGAGAAGTTACTTTTTAGTAATATACAACTAAAATTGTGCAAGTCAGCCTCCCCATAAGACTTACCGAATCTGTCATACGTCCTCTCTATAAGCATTTAATCAGAAAATTCTAAACGATTTTCTTCTTTACCTTTTTTTATATATTTCTCTCTACATACCATGAAAGTGCTTTGCTTGCTCTCCAATTCCCTAAAAGTATACGTATAAACTATCACAATAACCAGCATCGCACAAGATGAAAGTAGCTATATGAGAACCAAAACTGTAATTAACTAATGTATATTCGTCTTAATAAAAGACTGTTAGTTTCTAGTGAAAAATATATTTCACTTAGGAAATGAATTGTTTTCCCACCAGGGTACAGCAGTTTAGAATCTAGTGGTCTGAACTACAGGGATACATTCAGTACAAATGATATATTTGATAGTAAAATTGTCTGATGACCAGATGACGGATAATAAACAAGATATGATTAACTAGCATTTAAAATAAATTATTAATTGGATATTATTTTTAAAGTAATATTTTAAATAGATTCTTCTGACTTATTAAGATATAATTTCTGAACGGAAGGAGATCTGGAGTGTCAAAAAGTAAACCATCCATGGAAACGAATTACCCAAAGATTGTAGAGAGGTTGTCTCCACTAAAAAGGGCAGTATGCTTGACTGCTCCATTATAAAACGGTTTCAAAAATGGCAATAGTAAAGCATGCAGCAAAACCGGTGAGACTTTTTTTTTTTTTTTTTTGTACTGGACAAGCGTTGCTCTCAAGTTGCCACTCCGGAATGGAGTGAAAAAGAAAAGTTAAGCAGAGCACAGTCTAATTATATAAACTGATGCATTTGCGTTATGAATTCAAAGTTATTACTTCCTTTCGCTTTTGTAGTTTTGTGTATAAAGCAAATGTTAGTTAAGATCATGATTTCGATGCTTGCAATAAATTATTACAAGGGGTTTCTTCATTTAGAAGACATAAATAAGGGAAGTAGAGAGTATCCTTCGCTATTATAAATACAGTTAATTCTACCTTTTTATTATTTACTTTTACTTTAGGAATGAAAGACTATAATCAGGTCGGACATTATCAGCCACACCTATTTTGTGCAGATTCTGCAGAATGACAGCAACAACGTATTTTAAATAATAATAATAATAATAATAATAATAATAATAATAATAATAATAATAATAATAATAATAATAATAATAATATAGTATGGCTCTGGAGTCTAGGTCTATGCTATTGGCTTTATAACATACTAGGCTATATTACAGATAACAACAATATATAGTTGCGTCAAATCTTTGTAAGTTATAAAAGGTGTCTATGAGATCATAAAACAGGATCTGTGAAATTCCTCCACAGTCTTGGTGTGGTATACTTCCGTCATTATTGTCTTCATGGGCCTACAGGCTTCATAAGAATGATATAATCGAGAAGCGTGAAGTGGACTTGTCCTACGGGTAAGGCGAGGGGAGGCAAACTGAGTCCTTTAAACAGCTAACATCTGGTTAGAACACTGCCACAACTATAACTCCGATGCGTTCATTACGTTACGTACATTACTACGGTGGCTAAAAAGTAAGATTCAGTGAGTACTTACGTCTTTTCATATTTATCACAGTTAATGTTTTTATAATGATTTAGCATTGATACTTTAAACCATGCTTAGTGAACTGTATCTTTTTTTGAGAGAGAGAGAGAGAAGTTGCAAAATGTTTCGCTGTAGCAACTTAGCGTCATTAGAAATGTGAAGGTAAGAGTTGCCAGTTAGTGACTTGTGAAAGAAAATCACTGAAATCGGGTCACACGACATTTGATGCATACTGTACCTGTTGCCATTTTGGAAACCAAAAACTTAGACAAAAACGTTCATAGCATGTTGATTTTGTAGCTGCCTGTTTCCATCAAAGTACATCTGTTTCTGTGGGAAAAAATGAAAGTTGGCGTTCATGGACCTCTCGATTTCACAGGTACCAGGACATAGGAAGGATGAGGGTGAGAAGTGGGGACGAGAACCTTAGAAACAGGTTTTCATCCTCAGATTCTTTGCGGGAAATTGTATATCTCAGCCGATTTTTAACTGGCTCCGAGAAGCTGTCTGAGAGGAATGATTGGACATGTGCTGTACGTGTGCTTCAAACATTTTCTGGTATATACAGTATATGTAATACTAGACCACCCGTGACCCGTTGGATCAATTTTTTATTGTGATGAAAAAATAGCAGCATTAGGGACAGGGAGGGAAAAGGGAAGGAGGAGGGAAAAGGGAGGGGAGGTGGGAGGGGAGGAGTGGAAGTGGAATGGGAAGGAGAAATGGGAGGAGGAGGAGGAGGAGAGGGAAGAGGGGAGAGGGAGATGGATGGGGAGGGGAGGAAGGGGAACATTTAGGGGAAATTGGAGGGGATATAAAGGGAAGGAGGAATTATTATTCAGGGAATGGGAGGGGAGGAAGGGGAAGGGGAGGAAGGGGAGGGAAGGGGGAGGGGGAAGGAAGTGGGGGAAGAGGGAAGGGGAGAGGATAGGAGGAGGAAGGGGAGGATAGGAGGAGGAGGGGAGATGGATGGGGAGGGAGAAAATGGGGGGAAGTGGAGGGGAAGGGGAAGGAGACGGGAAAGTGGAGGGGGAGGTGGAAGGAGAAGAGGATCGGCGTGGAGGGGAATGGAAGGGGGAGGGACTCCTTCTAGGAAGGAGAGGGGAGAGGGAAGGGAAGGAGGGATAGGAGGAGGAAGGGAAGGGGAAGGGGAGGGGATAGAGGGGGAAGGGGAGAGGGATGGAAGCCCCAGAAGCCTCCGGGATTCCCAGTGTGCATTCAAACACAAACAAAGAGAGTCTTAGTATCATATAGATAAAATTATTAGTCCATTATAAAACAATTTCTCAGTAAAAGGTAAGAGGATCATTCTATTGTTCATTTACCTAGAGGATAAAAAAAAAACTTTCAAAACTGATTAAGATGAAAGGCCTGGAAATTTTCAAGTCTCTTTTAATTAAGAGTATAGAGAAATTTCCTAATTTATTAAAACCAAATAGATAAATGGATGTATAACCACGCCGTTTTAATATTAACACCAAGTAATATGTGGCCAGTTGATTAAAAAAGATTGTTGAAAGTAATTTATCAATTTCCTGAAGAGAATATTCCTTTTTTAAATTGGCTGAGAGATACCTCATTTCAAAAACAGCTTGCCATTTAAATTCATCGAAAGTAATCTTTGAACTTCCAAATGTATTATGAAAATGGCTTACAGGTGTGTCCATGTGAAAAGCGATTTGCACTAAGGAATAACGAAAAAGATTTTAATTCCAAACGAAAATTAAAAAATGAATTATAGCTACTTTTGTCTGAAATCGATTTCTACTTACAATTTACCGAAACGAAAAGTGCATTCGCAACAGTAATTAACAATATAATGATTATTGCAGAGCACAAATGGAGCCAAACCGTGATTTATACTATGTTTTGAAAGAACAGTAAATAAATAAAAATGAGAATATACAATAAATACAAAATCGTTGAGAGATGTTGCCACCCGGAGAGAGGTTTGAATAAATAGAAAAGTCAGTGTTTCTGAGGACTTTCCCTTTGGTAAGACCCGTCGGTGTTCGGAATCCAAGGAACCTCTTCTGTGCGAATAGTCAGGACGTTCACCAAAACTAGAAAAATGTGTACCGCTCGGGTTTATCTTCCAGTTCTTTCCTTCGGTTTTATATTGTTTTCCTGCTTTTCCTATAATTTTCTTGTGATTGAAAAATTTTTATTTTCCTTTCTCTACTTATGGTGTCTATTTACACATTCTACATTCAACATATAATGATATTCTTTCTTGTTATGTATTAGTTTTATTCTGTTTTTTTTTTCCTTCTCTTTGCTTGTCTATCCATCATTCCATTATTTTTAGCTTTGTTTTGTTCTGTCAACCATTATAACTTATTAGTCAATCCCCATCATCCAATATTATTTCTTCTATTTTCACCTTCTTCCATCTCCATCCAATTTTGGTTTTGGTCTTCAGTTTATTTCATTCTTTCCTGTGTTGACTTTCTGGAATCTGTTTTATCTCCGCATTTTTTTTTTTTTTTGTATCCTCTTCTGACATTGTTCAAACATTTCCGTTTTCTACCCTCTTCCCCGACTTCTTCCTTGCCCCATTCTATGTTTATTCATATCATTTACGTCTTTTTCCTTATTTTCTACTCCATGTTCTTTCTTTTGACCTTTCCTAATCCCATTTAAAATTTGTTCCCACCTTTTTCCCTATATTATCTCTTACTATATTTTTATTGTTCATAAACCTCTCCCGACATGATTTTCTCACTGTCTTCCATTCATCTAATATTCCACGATAATAATTTTATCTTCCGGCAGTTAACTTTCTCACATTTACCTTCCTCCTTATTTTTTCCCCCATCTTTTGCATTATATCTGCCGTTTTCCTTCCTTCTCTTTCTTTCTCTCTCTTTCTCTTCTGTTTCTTGGTTCTGTCTCTTTTGGGACTTATTCGTCATATTTTCCTCCATTTCATTATCATTTTTTTCTCTTATTCTCATTTATATACTCAGCTTACACTATAGTGTAGGTTTCAATTTCCCAATAAAAATAGATACGTAATGCGTAAACTACAAATGAAAAATGAATAGATAAACAGTTAACCTATATACGCCATAAACAATCGGGGGATTCAATAAATTGGTAAATATATAAATGAAACCATAACCTTCGAAACAAAACTAGGAACGTAAACAAATTCCTTTAAGAATGTCTCAAGTAGTATGAAAAGCAATAGAAAATCTCTCAATAAATTCCCAAATATTCCGACCTTTCTTTCATTATTGCTTCTTCCAATAAGCGATAGTGTTATTCATATGAAGACAAGTTAAAATCCAATTTGTTTTTGCCATCGATGTATATGATTCATTTCTGATTGTCATTAATTCATATTGCTGATTCATGAACCTGTAGGTCCCTTTTATAAAATATATGGACATTCATAATTTTTAATCTAAAGAAAAAAATATACCACTGGAATACACCTCAGTGACTGCAAAACAGATATAGCTTCTATTACTGAGGAGGTAGAACTAAGTGATAAAGACACGGAAGCTGCTCTGGCTTTGAAAATGTCTGAAAGTGACTCTTTCTGGACGTTAGGCGAAAATACAAACAACAAGAGTTGATGGGATACAAGAGAGCTGAAATGCTGAAGATGCTAATAGTGAAATGTTTGTGTTCAAGTAGTTGAGACAGAGAATGTAAACAACAAGGTGTGGGGATCTGAATGAGGAGATGACGGTAGCCTAAAACGTTCGGAAGATTTGGATGAACAGAGAGAAACTGTTCTCCTGCATAAGGGTAGGGATGACAGTTGAGGTTAAGAAATACTGTGCTATAACATTACTTACTATAATAATGAAGTCGTACGGCAGCATTTTTAATGAATGGGAAAACAGATGACAGATGGATTCACAGATATAGGCTGGTAGAAGAACCCCAATTTTCAGCGAAAGTGGAAAAAAAAAAAAAAGTCCTTCATAAGCTTTTTTTGGTGTCAATGACGCAGAAACATGTCTAATACCACATATTAAAAATCCTGTGTCGTCCACTTTGGTGAAAATTTTTTGACAACAGTATACACAAAATCATTTTTAGCCAAACGGTTCCGGACCGTGATATAGATATTTGAATTGTTGGACATATTTTTCGGATGAATTACACAATAACTGTTAAGATCACAACGTTAGCTCAATCAATAAAGTTCCATAGCGTATTTGCCTTATTTTCTTCATTGTGTTTGTTTGTTTTCTTTGTTTTCCTTATATATTTGTTTCTTTAATCAGAGGTGAATAAGAAATTTCAAAATTAATGATTGGATATTCACGAAGTTGGTTGACTGATAACAAGTGTGCCAAAAGCGATGAGATTTATGTGAGGAGGTGATCTGAGGAGTGCATGCCTCAATGAGATCTTGCCTAATCTTAAATGAGTGGTTCACAATGTTATGGCATGATGCTACTGAAATCTGGTGGATTAGCAGCACTGCCCTCTGAAAAATTTCATTGACTAAATTGTCAAATTCAGTTTCAGATATATGCAATCACTCTCATGAACATATTATAACACACACACACAAACACACACACACACACACACATATGTATATATATATATATATATATATATATATATATATATATATATATATATATATATATATATATATATATATATATATATATATATATATATATATATATATATATATATATATATATATATATATATATATATATATATATATATCTATATATATATATCTCTCTCTCTCTCTCTTGGATATAATATATATATAAATATGAAAACACACACTGATACACACACACACACACACACACACACACACACACACCTATATATATATTAGTTTTCTGCCATCATTGACGTATTTTTCCACCGATTTCTGGGGTGACATATAAAAAATGAGGACTGTATAATATGACTCCTTATATCCTATCCTCCTCCCTTTCCCCTCACTGCTGCAGAATCCCCTGGCTGTTGGAAAAATCATCCCTATTATTATCCTCAATATCAATTCAGTCCCTAGAAATTCATGGCAATGAGATAAGTGATAAATGAGATTATCTTTCTGATGCTAAACATTGATCACTGTGTTCTTATATATATTTTCGACTAGTGGCACTGTTTAGCTGGCAAAAAGTTGAGATACTCGCAGGAATATTGTGGTTGGTTATTTACGAAGATATTTTTAAGTTTGAACTTTGTGTCCTGCTTTGTTTGTTACAGGCCTTTCAATAATTGTTCTCGTTTTTTTATGGAAATATTTTCTGTTGCTGTATTGTTTTTTACGTGTTCTGTTCTTTGTTGTTGTAAGTCATTCTTTGTTTATTGTCCATAGATTTATATAAAATCAAAGAAGCTACAAGTATTTAGTATGGTTTCACCTTTTTGAGTCTTATTATCACTACCTTTTGTTTTTAATGAAAATTGACACCCATGTTCTTCGTTTTTGCAATTTTAGCTTCATGATTGTATATAAATCACCTGATAAAAAAATTCATAATAAGAGCTGCGTGTTTAAGCGTTCATCATTTCCTATCATTTGGTTTGTACTACTCATTTTCCGCTTATGACAGGCAAAACTTTAAAGTGGGGGGATGAGATTAAAATGGCTCGCTGAATGAACTGTATAGGCTTTGTTTTTCAATTTCTTATATAGGTTATCTTGTTTATAATTCTGTGGTAATCATCTAGGATTATAATTAAATTTTAATTTCTCCTTTTCTACATGCATAGACTTTCATATATATATATATATATATATGTATAAATATATATATATATATATATATATATATATATATATAACTATATATATATATAATCATATTATTATGATATAATATTTATAACCATTTTGTAAGTGTTTGTAATGTCTCTGTGAAAATTTTTGATTTTTTGCTTGCAAGATTCGTCATTTGTTGTGAAGACGTGATTTTAAAATGTCTTTTCTTAGATATGTTGGATTATATAAACTTATATTTCTGTGGGATATTTTTTCCCCTTTTGTTTAATCTTTTGAAATTGTATTTTTGAAAACTTATCAGATGGTCGCTACATCCTGTTTGCCAGAAAAGAGGTTAGAGTATCGCAGTCTTCCACTGTTTGTTATCGTGATAAACTGTCACCCAGTCTTAAACTTAACTTTATTCCGTCATTATTAACTCTGCATGCCTATTCTTTCATAATCTAAGAAAGAGAGATAGAGAAATAGCAGATAAGTCTGGGTTTTGTATCTAATGTTTTGCCCAGCTGTCCTCAAAAGCTGACAAATGATTTTTGACAAACCCTGGACCAGGAAGTTTCTGTCGATCATAGTGATAACGTTGGTTTCTTATCCTGCCTGTTATAGATCATGTGTGTAGTGTATTCATACATGTGTATTCTCAATATTCTCAGCCTGAGATTAAAAACCAGTTTCTTCTGTAAGGCATCAGTAGTCTACTGGCAAGGGCAATAAGGCCAGACCTCCCCTTCTTCTCTCTCTCTCTCTCTCTCTCTCTAAATATAACGGAATATATAAGTAACAGACCTGTCAGCAAAAGCTCTGTTAAACTCACCCCAGGAGTGTGTTAATTTTGTAAAAAAGTGTTCAGGAATATTTTTTGTACAAGTGTTGAAGAGGAGATATATATTGGTGTAATGTTTACTAAAGGTAATGTGGTGACTTTGAATTTTGTTGATGTTCTTGGTAAAAGAGAATTGTTGTGTTTGAATAAGAATTAAAGAAGAGTCTGACTTTTCTTTTTATAAGACAAAGTTATATAAAAGTTTGATGATGTTTTTAAACACATTATTGGTGATTGTGTGTGTTTTCATTTTTGTGTATCGCATTCTTATATGTCTGTGCTATCATATTATTGTGATTTTATTGTTGCTGTGTTTTTGCTGGTGATTTCTTAGCATTTTTTGTTAGTGCCTACCTGTTATAGATATTTTGGAGAATGTTATGTGGATTTCAATCAGTAATATTTTGGTGACTGTTTGTAATTCTTGAATCAGGTAAATGGAACTTAAGTGATAGTTAATAGTTTGATTCTTATATAATCAGATTGTTTTCTTGATAAAGCAAAGTTTTGTGAATTAAACTGATTAAGAGATACTTCTTACACTGTTGTCAATTAACGGTAAATCTTTTGAGATTGTAAACTTTATATATAACCTTTGAACTTAGAAATAAACCAGTTTGTTTAAAGTTTTTAAAACATAGCGTTTAATTTTGATTACCAGTACTTCGTCATTAATGAGTGTGTATAAGGTAAGTGATATATGTTTGTTCACTAAGACTTATCTAGGTAAATAGAACCAAAGATAAAGCTACAGTGCTGTTTGAAGTGAAACTCATATTCCATTAATCTGGATATAAATTAGTAATTGTTATCATCCATAACTTGATTTTTCTTTTGTTTAAGTTTATGATATTGTACCTTTAGTGATATTAAAGTGAAGTATCTGGTCGTTATGAACTCAGATAATCATTTGTACAACAGACTTGTTGACCAAGTAATAACCAGAGAGATATTTTATATATATATATTATCAGATATATATATACATCCTGTATATATATACATATAGCTGCTATATATATATATGAAGGAAGAAAGGCAATATATACTTTGCTTCTCGTTGATGGGTTGACAGTTATATATATAATATGCTTATTATATATTTGTTCTGTATGCCTATTCTGATATTATTATATTATATATATGTCTATATATGTTTCCATAATCTATATATATAGAAAGAATGATATTTAATATATATATAGATATATATATATATATATATAAGTTGATATATATATGACATATGACCCCATATATATTTGGTCAAAATACTTCTTTCTATTTGCTCAGTTGTTTGATATGAGCAAAGATGTTGATCATACAAATAATATCTGGCATATTTCCTTCTGAGCTTTAGAATTCTCTGTGTGTATTCTTTGTGTATTCTGTAGAAAGGAATAAGTATGTTCTGTGTATTCTATGTATATTCTTTGATATATTCTATGGAGGGCTTGAAGGTAAATATATAGTACAGTTAGTTAGGCAAAGGGGTTGCTGGCGTACAGTTCTCTATTCTCTCTTCTCTCTCTCTGGAAAATGAAAACAGAATCTCTCTCTCTCAAAAAGGTCAGTAATTATGCTCTCTCTTTCTGCTCATGTCAAAAAAGGTCATTCAATTCAGTGAAATTCATGGGCAATGTCTCAAAAATTATCTTTCTGATGCTGCACAATCTGATCCGGCTCTTGTGCATGCATTGCTGAAAAAGTAATACTCACCCGATAGTTATGGTAAGAGAAGAGGATGTTCCAAAATGTTTAAAACGATTTATTCAATGTTGAAAATGTTAAGGTAGTCAATTTGTTAGAAGAAAAGTGTTTTACTATGTGGACTTTCAGCTGCCATGTTGAAAACAAATAGAAATCCTGTTTATCAAGCAGAAGCACTATCTTTTTAACAAATTGTGCAATGTGCGAATGAAATGACACCTGAGGAAGCTTCATGCTTACTAAGTTCTGTATTGACTTTGTGGCTGAAACTGGGCACCACCGTGTTGTATTATCCGTTCATGCTTAAGTCTTATCAAAAACCAGTGAGTTTACCATTTTTTTAATGTTAAAAGTTTAGAAGATAATCTTTTGAAAGTGAATGGTGATACACAACTTTAAACATTTTGATGAACTTAAGCAAATGTGAATTAGTTGGTGGTGAAGTGTACATTTCCCAACAAAGACTTTTTGTGCTGATCATATTTTCTTTGCAGAAATACAAGGAAGGAAGAGTGTTGTTTGCTTTTTCAACATGGCAAACTTCATATTAAGCGAAAAATGGTACTATGGCAGGAAGGGAGACAGTGCAGCAGATGCCTACAGAATCATTCCTGCCACTACCTTCCCAGATGGGGAGTACCCGTCAGACTGCCATATTTGAGGCATGGAAAAGGAGAAAGAATACATTCCACCAAGCTTAATGGATATAATCGCTTTTTATTCTAAATGCCAGGCTGCAAGTGCAACAAGACACATCATATTGGGTCAAATATGAGTCCATTCTGACCCAATATTGACATTGCAGTTTCTGAATTAATCTTATTACCAACTTTCTTGAATTTTAACCTCTGGCAGTCTGCATAAACTGTTTAATAAGATGCATTGGAATATATGAACAATTCTTTTGGGTTCATGCTTATCTCAGTGGAAGACTTAAGAAAGTTTGTAATGCCTGTGAAGCCAAATCGAGGTCGTTTCTTGTAAATTGGGTTCATTTAGTGATTCCCAGCAGGCCATTTACTCAACCTCCATATAGATCTTTTAAGCAATTTCTGTGAATCTAGTTATGGCCATAGGCATCTGTTGGTGGTTGCTGACAAATTAACTAGGTTCGTTGAGATTTGTCCGTTGAAGCATAAAACAGCGGAAGAGTTGGCAGTCGCATTTAGCACAGAAACTAAGATATTACGTCAAATTACCTTACATGCATGATAAGAAGTTTTACCATCTCTTAAGAAAGTTTTAAATCATCGCTTTCCAGCTCTTGGTGCCAGATTCACATGTGACAATCAAAGAACTATCAGAACTATCAAGTGGCATCCTAAAACACAAATGAATGTTGCCCTCCTTGATGCAATCTGGTGTAACGTATTTATTTAATTGCTGCCGATGTAATCAACCAGACCTACATAGGAAGTTCGCGCGTTGCTCAAGGTGAATCTTTGCCCATAAAGTTGTAAGTTTTCACGGGCAGCAAATTATCAGCCCCAGAACAATCAAATATCAGGAATGGCAGTCAAAATCTGTAAGTTCAGACATAAATTATAATAACTTCACAAACTGTCATTCTGACATCACCTTATGAACACCACCTCCTCGTTCTTGGAAAGTTTGGCAATTGGGATGGTACATTTGCTAACAACTATACCACCTCAGTACCTTTTGTATAGCATAAAGGACACGTCACTATGTTCTTTGACTCTTCTTGTTGAAAAAACTTTTCCACCGTCCTGGCATGAACAGCAGGACTCCTCTTGACTCAATGTTTTCCTCATTCTTTGAGATTTATAATTTTACTCACAAAAGTTTTAATTGTTTATAATTTTACTCTTAGATTTGTGCTAATCTTTTTAAACGTGTATTGTATTAATGTAATATTCATTTTCTGATTTTAGCCAGGAGATGGGACTTTACTCATGGGGAAGAGGTAGTCACTAAAGCATAAACCATGGGTGTATATGTCCTTCCATATCCGTGCCTGTCTCATGCCATGACATCACTAACTGGGACTGTACTATAATACCATCTTCAACATACATACATATTGGAAACAACAAGGCACACAACAAGATATATAGAGACATAACCAAATTCTTGAATGGTTCCATTCCCATATATATATTTGATAAAATATATACCCCAATATATGATCCCTATATATATCAGAAATTAGATGAATAAGTATGGTAAATTGTGAACGAAACTGAGGTTGTTGAATTTGCCCGGTATTTTGCGCGCAGACATTTGATGAATATTCCTGTGGAAACAGGAAAATAAAAATAGGCAATTGATTTAGTCTTCATGCCTTGAAGCCAGGAAAATGGATAAGGAAAAAACCAGTGTCTTGTTGACATCTAAAGAGTCTTTTCGACAACTTATTATCATAACATTCCAGCCTAAACTGCCAATAAGAGTTTACGATGCCCTGGCATTTTTCCATGATGGTATCCTGGAGGAGTGCAACAAACTAAATCAACAATTCTGGCTGATTTTTTATGCAAAGTCTATTACAATGTGAATTCTTCAAGTCTTTCTGGTAAATGCCAGAGTAAACATCAATAATTATAGATAGGAAAATAATTAGCAAGACATAACTCTTACTTCTTTGAATAACTCACTCCAAAATAGTGCTTTACATTAAAAAACATTAATAAAAGGCTACAAACACTGCTGAATAAATATTTTGATTCTGGATAACAAAAGAGATGGAACAAAGCACAAGAATTAGTGATGACAAAATGTTCTAACAAAATCAGAATTAAGAAACAAAAGTGCATAAACGAAATTATCCAACCCCTTAATTGTAGGATCAGAAATGAGAAAAATTTTATGCTCAACAAAAATCACGCCTCAGAGTCCAAAAACTCATCGATTTTGAATATGTCCTTCAGGCCACACATTCTCAAACCCTCTGAATTCTCCACCAACAACGTTTAATAAAGGAAAAAGTCTTTGAACAAGTCTCTGTTCGTATGAAAATTATGTAAAAAAGACATTTACTTCTTGTCTTACTAAAAGGAAAAATTTAGTTTGTTGATCTGTCGAAGGGCTGAGATGGACAACTACATCTCTGACGGGGGAATAAAAACAGATAAAACATAAAAAATTTCAAAATTAAAATAGGAACCTCTTCATTCAACATGGAGTTAATTGCTCTGCTACGTCAGATATCAGTACCAGGTTTAAAGTGTCCTGGAATAATAGTGAATAGTGATTGGTGTATTAAGTTAAGTCCTTTGGCTTTCTTTATCTTTAAGAATTTAGACAGAGTGTTTGTTAAAAATGAAAAGTAATCTTATCAAATAACAGTTAATTTCAGATCAAATGTAACCTAACGAAAACGATTAAGTGGATAAGGTTTTCACTGAAAACACCTTGAAATAAATTGATGTTCCATATTCAGGATGATTAAATTACAAGTCTACATCGTATAAATTATCTCAGTCAATGCATAAAGATTATAATATCTTTATTTTTCAGCAGCTCTGAACAAGGGGGTCTCTCTGTTGTTCAGCAGCTCTGAACAAGAGGCAGTGTATGTAAAATAATCGCATCTGTTTCTTTTCATTTAAATTTTCAAAAAGCAACCTACATCAACCTTTACATGTACATCAAAACTGTAAATGCTTTGTTGTGCTCACTTGGAAAACCCTAAGCCATAACAGTCTTCAACCATCTCAATCTATTTACCAAATGAAAATAAAACCTGTTAGATACACTAGCCTATAAACATCGATTTCTCATTATAGTGCTTTTGGAATAAGAATTTGCAAAAGTGCGAAAAACTGGAAAAAACATGTAACATAATTAAAGGAAAAACCGTCTCCTAGCGAATACCACACGTTTCGAAACGAAGGTTGAACTATACTCTGCATCCAACAATACTTACATTTTAATTTCTTTTCAGGGTACCAATGTTTTGCAATAGCCTATAAACTTAGAAAATGAAACAACAAGGCTGAAAAACTGACAGTGTCATTAAAGAAAGATGGGCGTGGAATATACTTCAACCCAAGTAGTTACACAGTAGCAAACTCAAAAACTTTTCATGACTCAAATTATTTTTCCTCTTGTTGAAAATAAATACACAGTTTATAATGAGTGGTTAAAAATATTTGAACAGCTCTATAATCCATATACATACAATGAAAAGCAATCAATAACCGCCCCAATGATGAAAATACTTAATATCATATAATAATGCTTATGTATGTCTAAACTTAATATTGTATAAAAAAAAGAAATGTGTGTTTCTTATACAGTATTTTAAATAATACTCTTACAGCTTATAAAATAAGTACTGAAAACATTTAAACATTTCGCTAATCAATTAGAGATATAAATGATTAAACCAATTAGACGACATTCATTGCAGAAATGTACTGAAACATTAATGGTAATACAGAAGGTCCTATTCTGAATTTTGATGATACCCATCTATAAAACAACCTTAAATGATATAGAAGTTCTAGATTACTGCTGACTGAGTCAATGAATTGGGGCATATACACCAAATGCTGTAGTTAAAATTCTGGGAGCCATATATATATAGTAGATTTGGTGCCACAATAAAATTGGTAAAATTTGAACACGAATATATAATTTCATCCATACACCCATACAGAAAAAAATTAGATTCTAAAAGACATAGTAGTTATTCAATACCGGAAAGATTAATCGCCTCTATTCAACTGTAGCGAATAACTTTACATCAAAAATGGTTCACTTTAATAGAATCCATAACGTATGATTATGAAGCCAAGTAAAAAAAAAAAAAAAAGATAGCAGTGAATACCACATTTTGCTATATGCTATTCGCATATGAATTACTTTAAAGTTGAATACACCATTTTTCGTACAAAATGCCGTTCTCTCAACATTATCAGTACAGGTTTATCGTCACGAAAACACCCTTTTGATAACAATCGACCCAATGCCACCTACTTTTCCGTTCCAGTAATTTTTAATGATCTGGAGGAATAAAAGTTAAACGTAGAATGACGACAGTGAATGCAAAATTCAAGGAAAAAATAACGGTACTTCAGTTTTCATAATTAGCCATACAAAGCTAATCATGCTGAAGTGTTTCTTGCCTCAAGTTACGCTTTCAAGACAACACAACGTCGGTAAAATGAAAGCAACTTCTTTTCAACATCGCTGAAACAATTTTAGCAATATAGAATTAAAAATAACGCATGGTTTCAATGAAATCATCATACAACCGGCAACTAGGAGAACGTACATTACTAATATTTCCGCTATAGACCTTTAAAAGAAAAAAATAGAATGTTCCTAAGAACAGTGTAAAGAACTACAAATTACAAATTCATTTTGCTATTAAAATATCACGTCTTGTTTTACAGAAGAATAATCTGAAGATCATTTGCTATTTAAAATATCACATCTTGTTTTATAGAAGAATTAATCTGAAGATCATTTGCTGTATTTAAAATATCACATCTTGTTTTACAGAAGAATAATCTGAAGATGGAAGTACCTAATGTTATGCAAGAATACATAATATTTGGTAAAGGAAATGGAAATCAGTACACTCCGGTTCTAACATACAGCAGAGTACTACTTGATTCACCTTTGTAGTTTGTACTCGATTCTTTGTTTTTGAATCGCTCAAAACTGATCAAACACACTTGGAGAAACCAGATACTGAAAGAAATTAACTATGAAGCTTGCATACAGGCTGAATATATCTTTGCTTACCTCAACATCTAGGTTATGGGAAGGTGTAAAAACGAACTACCAAATCTTTCACGATTACAACACACATAACTGACCGGTTTTATACAAATGCTCAGTGCCGACCGATATTAACATACAAATTTGCATTGTAAATGCACAGGTCGTAATCAAATATAACTAGGCGAAGAAAAATCATTTCTCATTTAATGTGCTAATGTTTAATTAATTTTTATGTTAGTACCTGCAGGATACATATTCATTTTTCTTTGTACTGAGACAAACTGACAGCACTGTATTCCGTTCAATCAGTTTGGTAATACCAATAGTAATCTGTGATAATGAGAACTGTTTAAAACCACAATGTAAAAGATATGATGGAACAAACTGCAACAATGAAAGTAGTTTAACCGACTGAGGACCATGCGCCGTTAACTGTTATGCTCAGGATAAATACCTCAGAAAGGTATGAAACCCGTGAAAAAGACAGCAACATTCCACAAGTAGAGGATCCTTTGTTGGCAAGCAGTTTGGTCAGGGTTGTTTTATTGAAAGACTTTATCTTCGAAAGCAAAAATACCTCTTTCCTGCCTCCGTTTAGTCTCTTGTGTTACCAATTCCCATTTCTTTCCTGGAAATCTTTGCCGACTATATTAACCTAAGCAATGTATTCATAAAACTTCGTTGTGCAATTACTTAACTGATGTGTTATAGAGAGGAGATCCACTGGAATTTCCGCTTTGCCTTGCGATTGAGCCTGTTATTTCAAGTGAGGATGCAGATATAACATAATCAGTTGCATCCGGACGGGTATGCAAAGTCTGTAAGTTCAGAGGTTCTCTAAAATCATCACCTCCAGACGCATGGTTATTAACGATTAACTTCATGGAACTAAAGGGGACTTGATGTGAAGACAGAGCCTTAAATCTGACAACGTTCACAATAAAGTGATTTCGATTTCTTCTCTTCGTTTTGATGTTGACAGTGTAAAAGGGAGTTTGATAAAACAACCACTTTGTTAACCAAATGGCTCAAACACATAGTCTGCAAATAAGGCAGCCACCATAAGTGCTCCCAAATTTCCATCATAACCAGTTTCAATTAATGGTCGAGTCTTGATGGCTAGAAGATAACAGGTGACTCAATTAATCAGCTATAAATTTAGCTCAACAAGACAATATTACGATCGTTGCTCATCTTGTGTCTAACACTGATCATATACCGTTATATTTGTCTTTTAATCTAAAAATATGGAGTTCTAAGACAAATTAATTAATTTCTTCTAAAAAATGCCACGCACCACAAGCTCAGTGTACACAACAATGATGCAGCCATTCCTCTTCGTTTCTTAAGACCGAAATAAAAAAATCGTTACGAACTTTCCCAAATATTCTATAAAATTATCATGATATTGCGGCTTTCCAGGAGGTCGATATATAACAAAGCGTCCACCCAAGCATTGCTAAAGCTGAGACTTAGAAACTTTTAATATCTTCTGACAAGTTGTGAAGCTTTGACGACACAATCACGTCAGGCATTCAATTTCTGCTCAAATTTTATGAATTTTTGCTAATGTGTATGTTAGTACTGGAGCGGTAACATGGAACATCTTATTGAACAGTTAGGTTTTGCTAATGTAAATGTTGAGTACTGGAGTGGTAACAAGGATCATGTTATTAAATAATATCTTAGTTTAACCAGACCACTGACTGATTAACAGCTCTCCTAGGGCTGGCCCGAAGGATTAGACTTACTTTATGTGGCTAAGAACCAATTGGTTATCTAGCAACGGGACCTACAGCTTATTTAATCCGAACCACATTATGACGAGAATTAATTTCTATCACCAGAAATAAATTCCTCTAATTCTTCATTGACCGGCCGGAGAGTTGAATGCTGGGCCAACAGCGTGCTGGCCATGAAGCTCTACCCACCCTTTCAATGAAGAACTAAGCCAGGAACATGTTATTGAATAACTGATCTATTCATATACTGTGTATTCACTGGTTATTTAGCAGGATGATCTAGACATGAGAGATCTTAGAGTTCTGATTTATTAAGAAATGACAATGTTGTATTTATATGGATTAACTGACCAATCAGCAACCAGAAAATTTACATAGTAACTAACAGACCAATAGTGCACATGTATTTGATTTTAGACTTTGTGTCTTCTGAATATATGAAAACCAGGCGTGTCGCATTGCTATCCTGCTGGCTCGACTTGTTGCTGAGGAGCAAGATGTAGGAAGTTGCAGTCTGCATGCTGGTGCACTGCAATGGCGACAGACTGTCGGCAAAGCATGGGAAACTTCAGGACAAACAACCCATCTCCCCTAAAGTTGACCAGGGCGTTGCAGAGGGTGTCCCGCCCTTGAATACTGGATTGGAGGAGTAATGTTGTTGGGCAAATACACTGGTATTAGGCGGTCGATAGCCACCCAATCTGTTGTGCCGCGAATGTCAATGTGGAAGGCTTTCTCAGCTTGTGGTCGATGACCCACTAGGGGCCGTGTCTTGCTAAGTTAAAACGCCAGTCGCACAGCATCAGTTCTGATGAACATGTGTGTTGCAGTATGCAGATCCTTGAGGAATTGCAATGAGACATCAGGGCTGCTTTCAGGTGTGGTGGAACCTCTTGACCAAGCCATTGGATTCAGGATGGTAGGCGGTTGTGTGATGCAACTGGGTGCCGAGGAGGCAGTTTAGGGACATCCAGAGCTATGACGTGAAGGTAGTGCCTCTGTCAGAGGTGATGTGATCGGGTAAGCCAAATCTGGACACCCATAATGAGAGGAAAGCACTGGCACACGCTGCTGCTGATGCCTCTGTCACAAGGGCGGCTTTGGGCCATGTTGTCGAGCTGTCAACCATTACGAGGAGGTACCGATGTCCTTCGGAGAGCAGAGGGGCCCCTACAATGTTGATGTGGACATGGGCAAAATGGCATTGCAGTTGATGAAACATGCCACACCTGAATTTGTGTGACGCTTAATTTTGGAGAGCTGGCAGGAGGAACATTCACGGGCCCATAACTTTGTCTTTCAACATGCCGTGCCAGATGAAGCACTTCTCCAGGAAGGTAGCTGCTGATCGTCCTGAAGGGTGTGCCAGACTGTGGATGATGTTGAAAACGTGACATCTGAGTGTCTGTGGGATCAATGGGCGTGGGTGGCCAATGCTGATATCACAGGCGATGGAGGCAGGGCTGTTGTCATCAAGGGGACGTCGTGCCATTGCAGAGATGTTAATGAGGTCTTGCAGGCATTAAGCTCTGGGTCCTGCTGTTGCTTAGCTGCCAGTTGCTTGTAACCGAGGCCGAGGTGTACTTCATCGATGGAGATTCTGGAGGGCATCAGCAATGGGGTTGTGTTTCCCAGGAATGTGACAAAGGGTGCAGTTGAATTCTGCAATGGCTGACAAGTGGCAGCAGTGACGGGATAACCAGGCATCGGACTGTTAGTTTATAGAATGCACTAGCAGCAGATGGTCAGTTTGAAGGGTGAAAGGTGTGGCCTCCAAAACATGTTGAAAGTGTTTGACAGCAAGGTGTGCTGACAGGAGTTTGCAGTCATACACAGAGTAGTTTGTCTCTGTCTTGCTAAGTTTCCTACTAAAAAAAGTGAAGGGGTCAAGGACGATCGTGGATGACCTGTTCCAACACAGCTCCTATGGCCACATTACTGGCTTCCATGGGCAGCAGTAGAGGATGACTTGGTGCAGGGAAAGAGAGGGCAGTGGCCTTGGTGAGGGTGTTTTTGGTGAAGGTGAAGGCGGCTTCCAGCAGGGTCCCCAAGCAGGGCCTTGGAGGCTTGCCTGGAGGGATTTCTGGAGTGGGGCCAGGGTTGCGGCGATGCTGGGCAAAAGCGATGATAATAGTTCACTATTCAAGGAATTCTTGAAGAGCCTTGATGGTGGTAGGGGGTGAGGAACTTCCTGACAGTGGCAACCTTCTCTGGCAAGGGCTGGACGCCCTCAGGTGTTACAAAGGTGCCCCAAGAATTCTACACCTTCTTGGGGTGAAGGAGCATTTGTCATATCAGATGATGAGGCTGTTTTCTTGCAAGCGTTCGAGGACGATGTGCAGTTGTTGGAGTGCTATCCTTTGACTCAGAGAAAATTAAAATATTGTCGATGTAACAGATGCAGAAGGAAGGTCTCCCAGGATGCCGCACCATCAATCGCTGAAAAGTAGCTCCTGCATTGCGGAGGCCAAAGCAGGAGTAACTGAAGGTGAAAACCTGCCAAAGGGAGTTGTGATGGCGGTCTTTGGAATGTCTTCAGGATTCATGGGGACCTGGGAGTAACCTTTGAGAAGATTTTTTGCGTCGTGTAGGAAACTGGTCACATCTGTGATGTTAGGGAGGGTAGTGGTCAGCCTCAGTGATCACGTTCAGCATTCTGTAGTCCCCACGGGGTGTAGGGTGCCATCCTTTTTGTTACTATGTGGAGGAGATGTCCAAGGACTGCCTTTTGCCACAAACCATCTTCTCCATCTCTGAGAAGGTTTTCTTTGCAGCGGTAAATTTCTCATGAAAACAGGAGTGTCTGGAGGGCCTGAGGTTTTAGTATAGTGGAAAATACCGTGATTGGCAGGGATTTGATGAGATTGCCGTAGTTCAGGTTTAAAAACTTCTGGGTATGTGGCAAGCAGGTATGCAAAATTGTCTTTGGAGTCAGTGACGTGGAGGGTGAGTTCTGCAGTCGAACTCCAGGTGATCACCCCTTGGAGCACCCAAACTCACCGCCTTGGAGTGATGAAATGTATTCGGCACGGAGTGGAATTCCTGCTAGGATGAGACATCCTCTGGGGATGTCCCACCCTCACCATTCTGTTGCCTGACTGCCTCCACCAGTGAGGCCATGCCAAACACTTCCTGAGCGGGACACAGCCTCTGTGACAGCTGTGCCACCATCAGCCCAACCTTCCATTCGCCGAAGAGTGAAATGGTCCACCAGCATCTAAAGCATTCCAGGCCTAGTCCACAGATCTCACAACAGGACGGCCACCAAAAAATTCCTCCCTCACCACAAGGGATATTACAAATACTGCTGCAGTACCTGCAACATAAGAGGGCACTATGGAAGATGGTCAAGTGCCACGGCAAGCTAGCCGCAGCAGCCACCCTTTCCACAACCAACCCAAGAGGCACAGCCCTCACCCCAAGACAGGAATCTCTGTCGCCTAATCACTCCAGGGTACACCGAGGGTTTTGCACCCCTGGGTCCCCCTTCAGACTCGTCCGACATCAATTTGCTGCCAGTGCCACTCCGCCTGTCTCAGCCAGCATCTCTATATCAACCTTAATCCCCGTGCCTGGCCCCAAGTTAGTGCTAATGCCGGATCCAGAACCTGACCCGGATCCACCTACACGGAGATCCACCTAACCTCACAATGTAATCATCGCCCATTGTGAGCCTCTGACCCCTGATGTTTCTTCTTCCCACACTCTTCCACCTGCCGAGGATGACCCTCTGGCAGGCCTGGACACTACCTCTTTTCTGGTCGACCAGGAACTGTCAGGCAGGGATGCAGAAGCTGGCTCTACCCCCATGACGGTTGTCGAGGCAGCCAAAGTAGGAGACCAGCCCGTAGCTAAATCATATCGTACAGGCAATTATATTTCAAGGCCTAGTTACAGCAATTAGAGAACACAACAAGGAGACTGGTCACCCTTTACATATTGATGATTTTTCTGTTTTAAATCCACTGCTCAGTTTACTACAGACCTCGAAATTTTAGAAGTTCTATACACCATCAAGATAAAGCCTTCTTTGGCTAGAAATGTGGCTGTAACCTCAACATGGCAGGGGTGGGTGGATATCGTCTGTAAATACATACACCTGAGTTCAACGGGGATTTGTAGATGGGAGCCGATATCCACTTATACCTCACTTGTTGGCTGTGTGGATTAAGGCATCCACTGTAGTCCTGAGTTCTTGTCCTTCGTTGGTCTGAGCCACGGGACGACGAACTTGTTATGAACTAAAAAATTCCCGTGCTTAGGTAACATATACTGGAGCTATGGTTTCCTTGCACTTATATATATTATATATATATATTATTTTCATAGTATATATATAGAGTAATTTGATATATAAATATATATATTTATATATAGTTATATATATGATTTATATATATATATATATATATATATATATATATATATATATATATATATATATATATATATATATATATATATATATATATATATATATATAATTATATATATAATATATATATATATATATATATATATATAGAGATAGAGAGAGAGAATATATATAGATATATAGATATATAGAGAGAGAAATGTTAATTCATCTTACGAAAATCGGCCTTGCCTTCCAACTTTCCATGGGTTAGTTACCCAGTACAAACTTGTAACTAAAGAAATTCAACTTCACCCATCCACATAAATATAAATAATAAATGCGGTCTACTATACGCTATGATTGATTGTATATGCATTTAGTCATGCATGAAGTCATCAGAGCATACAAACGCTAATCTGCATGCATAAACACGCTACATAGATACGAATTTTAATGTACCTTCAAGTTAGCATAACAATGAAAATATGCATATTCATGATCAACTACAGAAACAAAGGTATAAGCTAAAACACGGTTTCATATATACACTTTAATAGCTTACAACCAAGGGCGCAGGAACTTTTAAATACATTTCATCGTCTTTATCCATGAAATAAAAAATAAATCAATGAAAAAGCGAGGCAAGAAGAAGGCCAAAAGCACGAAACAAGCACTGGAATTTCTGTTATTCGTGATACAAAGAAATAAAATGACGTACTAAACGAACAAAATCCAACAGCAAACTCTGGTAAATAAACTAGCAGACAACCACATAAAGCAACCGATATAAACAGAAGCACTTGGAAAATCGACGCTCAGCACGTACGGAGGGAGGTGCATTAAAAACGAAAGCTCTTGGTCAACAAGCTTCGCTTCTTCCTCTTGGCCTGATGACATTCAAAAGTAAATATAATAAAATAAAAACTGAGTAGCCAGTCATGAATTGTCTGGCATAATTACAGAACAATGAAGGAGTAAGTATGTGAAACAAGTGTTTGTCACGAAAAATATATTTGAAAAAATTGGAAGTAAAAGGATAAAAATTGTACGAGGCTAACATGGACCTAGAAAAAAGCTTAAGAAAGAACCATAAACAGGTAATGTGAAATGTTCTGGTTGTAAAGCACAAACTATCTATTGCTTTCAAGATGGAACTATAGCTCGCCTTAGAATTTGTAGGCGAACGAATGACTGCTCTGGAATAAGCAATGGCGCAGAGACAATGGTGTATTATGTCTTTGCTCTGTTACTATCTTTATCTTTAAGTGACGACAGATTGTTTGCAAGCCGAGAAAGTAAAAAGTTAAATGTGAGAAAGAATAGGAATATAATGATAAACGGCAACCGGCAACGATGGGGTGATGAATCGTGGCAGCAGGTTCCTGCAAGTATTTGGGAGTTATTTCACCAGATAATTCTGTACTGAGAGGGCAAGAGTCAGTGAATACATGAAGCAATGACAATTTCGTGTTAATACATGTAAATGTGTTCGCATCTCTCTCTCTCTCTCTCTCTCTCTCTCTCTCTCTCTCTCTCTCTCTCTCTCTCTCTAAGTTTCATGTTCGATGTTGTCCTGATAGATATATTTTCCCCTAAAGAATCGAAATTTTCAGCTGTAAGTAATACTCATTCGTTGTACAGATATTTTGTGACTGCATTTGGCAAATATGTTTCATAACAAAATGCCTACGTTACCTTTCAAGTTTTCCATCAGTATCTTAATTAATTATACTTTTTTAACCTTCCAGTACGAAGTTACAATTAGTAAAGACCTAATCGTTTTACTACTATTACGTTTGAAAAGTACACGAGGAATAAAGCGATAAGTCATTTTAAATGAAAACAGAAATTAGTTTATTTTGAACGTTAGGACAATCATTTCCAATCAAAACATTTTTTAACAATAATAAATAGTTGCCTTCAAAACAGATAAATGTTGAGAGAAAATAGCATAGTGAAAACTTACAAACATGTTGCAACCAATGAAATTCACGTGTTACATGTCAAACAGATTGATAATTTATCCACAGCAAAAACCACCTCCGTGTACTCAACTACCAACGACGGTCATATTTTTATTTAAAATGAGGTGTCTTCCTCGGAAATCCTTGGAATCGATTGTGCAGTGCTATTTCATACGGACATTTTCCAAACTTTATTTCGTAGCATCATTACTGGGCAGCTTTTTAAAAGTTATAAATTTACAACGATGGAGTATAACTACTTGTATGTTTGTGTGCTGTCCGTAAATATAATTTACACACTTGATGCAGATTTGTAAAGAGGACTGCAATATTTTTACTCATGTGTACACATTTTTTACAATATCAGGAAAGTATGAAAAGTGTTTACACACTATATATACATACATTTATGCACACACACACACACACACACACACATTTACACACACACAATTATTTTTATACACTATATTTTTATATATTAATATATAATTATTTTATATATATATTTATATATTTATATATATATTTATATATTTTATATATTTATATATATATATATATATATATATATTATATATATATATATATATATATATATATATATATATATATATATATATATATTTAATGTATATATATATATATATTATAAATAATATATATATATATATATATATATATATATATA
>NC_089784.1:47315032-47375032 GCF_040412425.1 Macrobrachium rosenbergii
GAACCTGAGAGCAACTTTCCACCTGAGAGACCTGGGTCGATCCCGACGTGAGTCAGAAATTTATTTCGTTCCACACGTGATTGTGTGTTGATGATTTCATCTTATTCACTCAGAAGGATAATTCGAATGAAATGTTGTCCATTGGGTCATTGCTGAGTCGGGAAGTTGGGGAAAACTCGCTGGTATGCAAGCAGTTAGCTTGCCCAGGTAATTCCTGGTGCAGTTGCTCTCAGGTTCCGACTTCTTTTTAGACTTGTATGGCCCAGTGGGTAACGCCCTTGCTTTCCACCTGAGAGACCTGGGTTCGATCCTGACGAGTCAGAAATTTATTTCTGTTCCACACGTGATTGTTAGTTGATGATTTCTATCTTATTCACTCAGAAGGGATAATTCAATGAAATGTTGTCCATTGGGTCATTGCTGAGTCGGGAAGTTGGGGAAAACTCGCTGGTATGTAAGCAGTTAGCTTGCCCAGGTAATTCCTTGGGTGCAGTTGCACTCAGGTTCCGACTTCTTTTAGACTTGTATGGCCCAGTGGGTAACGCCCTTGCCTTTCCACCCAAAGACCTGGGTTCGATCCCGACGTGAGTCAGAAATTTATTTCTGTTCCACACGTGATTGTGTGTTGATTATTTCTATCTTATTCACTCAGAAGGATAATTGAATGAAATGTTGTCCATTGGGTCATTGCTGAGTCGGGAAGTTGGGGAAAACTCGCAGGTATGCAAGCAGTTAGCTTACCCAGGTAATTCCTTGGTGCAGTTGCTAACAGGTTCCGACTTTTTAGACTTGTATGGCTAGTGGGTAACGCCCTTGCTTTCCACCTGAGAGACCTGGGTTCGATCCTGACGTGAGTCAGAAATTTATTTATTCCATAATTGTTGTGTGTTGATGATTTATATATTGTATATATATTGATGATTATATATATATATATATATACAATAAACGGCTATAAGACATATATATATATATATATATATATATATATATAGTAAATATAAGAAAATATATATAGATGATATTATGTATCGAGTGAATAGAAAAAGTATTTTTTCGAAGAATTTCCATTTGGGTTAGTACAGAAGGACCATAACGCAATAAATTTTCCAGTCTGTCAAAACAAGTCGCCAACCATATCTTCAAGAACACACCAGCACTAACGAGGCGCTTAAGAGAAATTGCATCTGGCCGTGCCTTCGAAATCCACGAGGGTCCTGTTAGTATTAGCGAAGGTTAGCAGAGTGTAGGAAAACCTCAACCCCCTTGACTTCAAACGATAGCCCAAGGAAATAAGCCACGCCCACAGGTCAAGCCTAGATGTTTTGGCCAATCAAATGCCATCAGTGCCAGAGACCTAGGGACATCCTACAAGGAGTAACTACCCAATAATCAACAGGAATTCCTTAAAACACACCTCCAAAAGTTGGAATGAAGCAAGTGGAGGAGGTGCCTCAGAAAAGCAGTACCTGCCCAGAATATGACGTCATGGTTGACACAAGGGAAAATGGGAGATATAAGGACAGGCATACAGGAAAGGAGACAGAGGAAAAGTCGCGGAGAGAAAAGAGAGAGACAGAGAGAAAAGTCTGTGAGAGTGGGAAGATAGAGAGAGAGAACTATTCCGCAGTGTGGGAAGCAGAAAAGACAGAAAGAGAAGAAGTGTTTTAGTGAAGAAAGACTCTCTCAAACAATAGTCCCTGCAATCTAATTCTGTTAAGTCTCTGAAACCATTATTTCAAAGTCTCGAAACCATTATCTTAAAGTCTCGAACCATTAAGAAACAGTTAAGAACTATAGGTGGAACTGTAAGACAAAAATCACGAATAAAGAAGAAATGGGAGCAATTAATCATTTTCCCTTTAACCTCGGTAATTTACAATTTAATAACTGTTTTAAAGAGCCACTTGTTCCTACTTACAATAATTACCACATGCCCTACGCCGGACGCGCTTACCTTAGTGTTGGGCCCTTTGAAGGAAAGAAACAGGGTCTGACAACAGCTGGTAGCGAGCGGTGGATAACGAGAGTTAAGTGGGATAACAAGAGCTAAGTGAGATAACAAAGCTGCAGCCGATGGCGATCGGTGAGATATCAACAGCTAAGTGAGATAAATGGTGTACAGGTAGTTATCAAACAGTTGGCGAAACAGTGAAGTGAGATAAACAATCGAAAATAGAATAAAACAAGTGATCAAAGAAAAACACCAAAGACAAAACATAACATACGCCACTCTGCAAAGAAGAAATAAAATACGCCCCACGCAAAACACACACAACGCTACGACAAAGCAGAAGACTACGCCCCAGAGAGAGAGAGGCCCTTTCCTGTCGACGCCACGATGATTCCCGTGATCGAGTGAGAGCAAGATCCCCAGATAAGACGCAGTGACGGAAGGACGCTGAAGAAGAAGGCGAAGAAGAAGACGAACGAACAAGCTAACCCCTTGATGAAAGCCTACGAATAACGAAATCAAACTGCCGAGAGTATCGCGAAGAAAGACGAGAGAAAAACGACTCACAGTAAGAATGATGTCCTTCCGGTCACACACACACATGTAGAAAATTTTTTCTTTGAGTTTGAAACACATAAAATTAAGTCGACTAAGAACACTTGGATTGATATTCATTTGAAAACACAAAACTCATACGTAAATTAAATAGACTTGGCAACAAGAGTTTTTTCCTTTTCTCTTTCCTTAAACTAAGCACCTATCAATCTTTTTACTAAATTTTATACAACATTTGGTATTACTAAACTTTATTTAACGTTTGGCATGACTAACCCATAATTTCTGTATTTTATTTGTGTCATTCTACGGTTATTTTAAGCATCTAATTTCTTATGTAACATTCATTAGCTGAAATTTATATATTTTCGATCGAGAAATCTCAACTTGTTTTTTTTGTTCGCTTAAAGGTGTTCAGAATCATAAGTTTTTTTGAAGATTATTTTTCTTTAATTTTTTTGGAAGCGAGTGATAATTTCTTTATTTGTTTTACCAGCACTGTCAAACTTAATTGGAAGTTAACGGTTTTTTTTTTTTCCTTTGTTTAACACCGCCAATCGGTAATTTAGAATTTCGAGGAAATTTTAGTGATTGATTAACTTTACTTTAAGTAAGGTAGAAGTGTTTATGATCTTTTGATTTTTTTTTGTGATTTTAAGAACTGGTTGACTTTATTTGCTTTGTTATTACTGCCATTATACTCATTGGTTAAGAAAATGTGTTTGTCATTAGTGAATAAATGCCCAGGAGGAGATCGGCACAAACTAATAGTGTAAGAACTCCTGTTTACACAAGAAGTCAAACCAATAATTTAACTATGGATAGGGAACACACTCAACTAGCCCAGTCTCTGCCGCTGTAGGTACACATAAAAGACATGCAATTAACCATATAGCCAAATTTTATGGAAGGAAAGAAGGTTAGGGTGCCTGTAACTTAGAAAACTGGATAGAGCAGGTAGGCATACATCTTAATAACATAATAGGCACAGATAGCGAAAACCTCAGTGAAGGAAGAGTTATCTGATCTGGAAGCAGGAGACTTTGAAACGATATGTCCATTCCGAGACATATCAGAGACTTAAGAATTGGGAAGAAATGAAACAGTTCTTTAGGAAGGTATATTCCACAGTAGGCATGAAACAGATCCCAAGTTATCAGCCTTGCAAGGATGACTCATTGTTATAAGGCAGATAAAAGAAGCTACCAAGGGATGAGTTCCCAGCTATACAACAATATGAATGAATGGGGTTACTTAGTTACATCCACTAAATGGGCAGAGACAGATAAAATGTCAGTAGCTGACGTCAAAACCATTATTAGGTTAGTATTCATGATTGGAAGTTTGCCAGCCGAAGCTATTGGAAGGATGACCCGAAAATGGGAGACTTCAGATGACATAGCTGAGATCGAAGAGGAAGTAGCAAGAATCTTAGGTAGAAATCACGAAGGGAACCCTGTATACAGACCTTTAGTCACCATAGGACAAGAAGAAAGAAGACAAAATAGTTCTAGGAATCCAGATAGAATCAGAATTAGGACGTTAGGTAATACAACTCAAGGGGGATTTTCAACAGTCACATGTTATAACTGTCAGAAGAATTGACATTATGCCAGTGACTGTCGAGGGATAGCTTACTGCCCTTTCCATAAGAGAGCCGGGCATAGCGCTCGAGATTGCAGAAATAGACCTGCTTTAGTACCTAGATATAGATCTCAGTCAAGAGGCAGAGGTAGAGACCGTAGTCAGTCTCCACAAGCTAGAAGGAATAGGAGTTCAAACCCAAATAGGTATCAAGACACTAACCAAAAACTGCGAGTATATCAGAGGACACAATGGTAAATTTTCACCCAGTGGTATAATGGGTCTTCCTTCATAATAAAGGAAGGACCGGATTGCAAGACCCAAGCCAAACTAGACAGGTTAGCAAAGTTAATATAGGAATGAATATAATTATAGACCAGTATTTCCCGCACATGTTGGTTTAGAGAAACCTGATTGCCACATTCTTTGATACAGGAAGTCCTAAGAATATAATGTCAGAAAAGGTGTATCAGATGTATTTTTCTCACTTAAGTTTGAACCCAGCAGTAGACTGCAGAATCACAGACGTTCAGGGTAATAATATCAGAATAGTAGGACAAATAGATTTTCCTTTTAAGCTAGGAAGAATTTCACTAAAGGAGAAGGTTCTAGTAGTAAGAGATATACAGTTTGGGTTTGCACATTTGCTACTGGTTATCCAACTATGGCTAGAGAAGGTATCAGCATTAATGCACCTAGAGAGCAATTAGTGATTAGAAGGGGTCATAAAATTTCCAGAATACCTCTATGTAAATTAACAGGAAGAATCCTGACTCAAGAGCACTCTTCATTGAGAAGTATTCTAAAGAAAGACACGACAGAGGGAAGATATTCAGTATACAGCACAAGCTCTCAACAGATAAATACTCACTTAGAAACCAACCAAGAAACTTACTTGAAATTAGACAGGAGTTAAGACTTAAACCTGAGAGAGCGCATGGATAGAATGTACAGTAAATCCAATTTTTTTGGGAAGGAAATTCTCACGCTTACTGAAGAAGCGCAAGTAAAGGGGGTACATTACTCTTCTAGTCTACATGAAGTCAGGCAGGGTAAAATAGCTTTGCAGGTTATGAATAACAGAGGAGGAAAGGTTAGGCTAACACAGGGAACAGAATTAGGTTTAGCAGAGGTATACACCATTCCCATTCAAGTTGTAGAAAGGAAACGGTAGCACCAATCAATAAAGAAAATTAAAATTTAGCCCAGGACATAAAACTGAGAAGAGCTAAGATAGGGTCTCACTTGAAAGACATTAAAGAAGATTGTGCTAGAGAGAAACTCATAGATTTGCTAAGGGAATACCAAGACATAGTCGAAATGGAGGGCGATACACTAGGTAACACAGGTGAAATAACGCATAGAATAGACATTCCAAAAACCACAAAGCCAATCTACATACCAGCCTATAGAGTAGCCCATTCCCAGGAGGAGATCATTGAAAGAGAAGTACAAAAATGGATAGGCAAGGAATAATAGAACCATCAAAAAATCTCCATGGTCTTTCCCACTTTTGCTAGTTCCAAAAAAGGATAAAACCTACAGAGTAGTGGTAGATTTTAGAAGGTTAAACAAGATAACTGAAAATGATCCTTATCCAATGCCGTCTATGAGAGATCTTATCACAACGATCGGATCCAAGAAATACTTTACCACAATAGATTTGTTGCAAGGATTTTTACAAATTCCTTTGGATGAGGAAGGTAAACCATTAACTGCCTTTAGTACAAGCAACGGTAGATATCAATATGTGAGAATGCCTTTTGGTCTGAAGTCAAGAGAGTAACCTTTGTGAGATTAATGGATAAGATTTTAGGTGATTTATTAGGCAAGGATGTACATTGCTATATAGACGATTTGATAATAGCAAATTAGATACAATTGAAGAACACATAAAACTGTAAGAGAAGTACTAAAGAGACTTGAGGAAGGCGAATCTTAAATTGAAAGAAAGAAGTGCAATTTCCTCCAGAAGGAAAATAGACTACCTGGGACACACACTAAGTGAAAAGGGTGTGAAGTAAACGACTTAAAGATTAAGTCAATCAAAGAGTATCCTACACCTCAATGTAAGAAGGATGTAAGTAATTTTTGGGATTAGCAGGTTTTTACCGCAAGTACATAAAGAATTTTGCAACAATATCTTCTGCCCGCTGACGGAGTTATTAAAGGAACACGTGCCATTCATATGGGAAACAAGGCAACAAGAAGCATTTGATGAACTAAAGGAAAGGTTAACTCATTCTCCCGTACCCTTTAGTTTCCCAGATTTCAGTAAAGAATTCTTTTTAGCTACAGATGCAAGTCGCACTGGTATAGGAGCATGCTTATTGCAAAGACATGATAACAAATATAATGCTATAGCATATTACAGTAGAAAGCTAAAGCCCACAGAAGTAAACTACTCAGTAACAGACCTAGAGTCTTTAGCCATAATAGATGCTTTAAAACACTTCAGGTATATCATATTTGGTACAAGATAACTGTATTCACTGATCATTCTGCCGCAGTAGAAATGCTTAAGAATCCAAATTTTTCCGGACGTAGAGCTCGTTGGTTTATGACAGCCCAAGACTATGACATAGAGTTGAAATATATTCCAGGGAAGGCCAATAAAGTGGCAGACGCCTTATCAAGGCATAGTAACCAAAAGGATAGTATAAACATGATAGGTCACGAAGCAGAACAGGCCGAATTCATAAGCAATGTATTTACTATGCATTACAGAAGAACTTTCCAGACAAAATTTCATAAGTGAACAAAAAGTGATGAAGATTTAAAGGAGATCTTCGATTTTGTAGAAAATAAAAGAGAATTTAGTCAAAAGGAACGACCAGAACTAAGTAACAGAATTGGATGCCCCATAGACGCGGTAAACGTCATAGACGACGTACTAGTTTGATGTGTCACGAGGTGACCCATTTGATCAATTACTAGAGTACTTCATAAAAGAATAGTACCAAGGAGCCTAAGAAATAAAGTCATTGAGTTAATGCATGACGATGACATGAGAGCTCACCCAGGAAGGGATGAGACAGTTAGACTAGTTAAAAGATCTTTTCATTGGAAAGGAATTTACAAGGATGTTAGTAATTACGTGAAGAGCTGCAATACTTTGCAACAGTTACAAGGGAAGAACAGATAAGGAAGTACCTCTAGGGAAATATCCCATTCCGTCAGACTCCATTTGAAAGAGTAGCCATAGATCTGATCACTAATCTTCACACCACGAGTAAGGGGAATAGAAATATATTAGTGTGTATTGACACACTCACTAGATATGCAGAGTTAATACCATTAACTAGTAAAGGAGCTAAAGAGTGTGCAATCGCTCTTTTTGATAAGATATTTTGTAGGTATTCTGCCCCACAGCTCATTATATCTGATAATGGCACCGAGTTCAATAACTCATTAGTTCAAGAAATTTGTGATGCATTCAAGGTAGAAAAGGTAACGATACAACCATATCTTCCAGCTAGTAATGGCTTAGCAGAAAGAAATAACAGAAAGGTTCTAGATGCATTAAGGCATACAGTAGGACAGGATCCTGATTGGGACGTCAATTTACCTTTAGTCCAATTATCACTAAATGCTAAGTATCATACAAGTACTCAAGCAACACCCATAAAAGCTTCAATGGGATATGAACCAAGATTACCATATGCGTGGCTAAATCAGCCACTACAGCCTAATTACTCTGAAGACATTATGAAAATAAGAATTGGGAATTTCAAGGTAATTCATAAGCAATTACACAAGAATTTAGAGGAAGCTCAGAAGAATATGATAGACAGGTATCAAGAAGGATTAAGGCCAGTAGATTACAAGATAGGCGATGAAGTTTACCTCAAGAAGGAAGTAAGAAGTGGAATTAATTACAAAAGAAAGCCACTAAATTACAGGCCCATACAAGGTCATAGAGGTGCAAGAGACTAAGGTGAAAGTGAAAAGGGTGAATGAAGTAATACCTTCCACATATGTTGAATCATTAGAAGAAGAAGGATTTTGATAAATAAAGATAAAGTCAAGAGAACAAAAGAAGTTAAAGAGGCAGAACTGACTGAAGAATTATTAAGAAGCTACTTAGAAGAAAATACTAGATATAACCAAAGAAATAGAAGAGTCACATTTCAGTAATAATGATAAGAACAAACCCGATCAATTCATCCTATTAGTCCCCTGTATTTGATTTCTTTGTTGCTGAGTTTGCCTTCATTGGTTGGCTTAGTAATGAAACTATTTTTTTATAATGTTGCAACGCTTACTTTAATTAGTCGGTCTTGTAACAAAAGAATTTGGGGTTAAGGCGTTAACTTCGAATTTACATTTTCTTTAACTGAGGGGAATTACTTAGGAAGTGTGAAAGTAAAGTAAAATTTCTGAAATGTAACGTATTAAAGTCAGAAGGGTTAACAGTCATCTTTAGGGATTTGCAAACCACTGTCACTAATAGAAGAATGTGGTAGAAGTTTAAGACAGGTTTTAAAAACGATTTCAAGGAGAATCTTGTTTTCAAATCACGAATATTTGTGTCAGTGTACTAATCACAGAAGTAAAAGGGTAAAGAAATGAGAAATACAGTTTGTAAGATTTGTGAGTACTTTTTAAGGATACCTCATCAAGGAGAAGTCTTGGCATAACCCATAACATGTCAACATTGAAAGGAGTGCATGAACTATACTAACACTAGAAGTAGAAAACAGTAATTACTTATTTTCCTAAGTGAACTCAACACGTTTACGATCTTCGAAATTAGAGATACTTTAATAGCGAAAGCTTACCGATTTGTTTTGCCAGTCACAAAATATTCATAAGTACTACTTTGTTTTTCCGACCTGTTGCCAGTCATACTTTCGAGTTAGTCATTTAAAATGTGGAAGTTTCCTATGCAAAGAGAAGTCTATACTTGCATTGATAAAGTCAAACAACACAATACACAAGTAAGTTACACATGTTAGTTACAAAATGTTTGACATTTCACCCAAGATACAAGTAAGGACATTATCATTCATTTGTAGCAGCGAGCCCAACAAGAAATCCATGAAGAACGGCCAAGAAATGAAGATTGCCGCCTTATGATTGTACAGATTGATTACTTAAGAATGTAAAATCCACCTGTTAGGCAGCTAGGTATGAGGTCTGAGTAAATCCAAATGTAACTTTTTGATAGATAATTGCTAATGTTTCTTTGCTCTTTATATCATTTACGATTGTTTAATACTTAAAGCCAGATACATAGAAGAATTTTGTCATACAAAACGTGCATATTGTTAGGAGCCCTCATAGTCCATACTGTTTTGTTTATTTAGAAAACTGTCAGGAGCCAGTTAGGTAGCATGGCCGAGACTGTATCGAGTGAATAGAGAAAATGTATTTTTTCAAAGTAGAAATATCCTATTTCCATTTGGGTCAGTACGGAAGGACCATAACGCAATAAATCTCCCAGTCTGTCAAAACAAGTCTCCAACCATATCTTCAAGAACACACCAGCACTAACGAGGCGCTAAGAGAAATTGCATCTGGCCGTGCCTTCGAAATCCATGAGGGTCCCATGAAGGAACCTTAGGTTAGCAGAGTGTGGGAAAACTCAACCCCTTGACTTCAAACGATAGCCCAAGGAAATAAGCCACGCCCACAGGTCAAGCCTAGATGTTTTGGCCAATCAAATGCCATCAGTGCCAGAGACCTAGGGACATCCTACAAGGAGTAACTACCCAATAATCAACAGGAATTCCTTAAAACACACCTCCAAAAGTTGGAATGAAGCAAGTGGAGGAGGTGCCTCAGAAAAGCAGTACCTGCCCAGAATATGACGTCATGGTTGACACAAGGGAAAATGGGAGATATAAGGACAGGCATACAGGAAAAAAGGAGAGACAGAGGAGAAAAAGTCAGGAGAGAAAAGAGAGAGACAGAGAGAAAAGGGAAAGATAGAGAGAGAGAACTATTCCGAAGTGTGGGAAGCAGAAAAGACAGAAAGAGAAGAAGTGTTAGTGAAGAAAGACTCTCTCAAACAATAGTCCCCGTAATCTAATTCGTTAAGTCTCGAAACCATTATTTCAAAGTCTCGAAACCATTATCTTAAAGTCTCGAACCATTAAGAAACAGTTAAGAACTATAGGTGGAACTGTAAGACAAAAATTACCAATAAAGAAGAAACGGGAACAATTAATCATTTTCCCTTAACCTCGGTAATTTACAATTTAATAACTGTTTTAAAGAGCCACTTGTTCCTACTTACAATAATTACCACACCCTACACCGGACGCCGCTTACCTTAGTGTTGGGCCCTTGAAAGAAGAAACAGGGTCCGGACAACACTGGTGGCAGCGGTGAGATAACGAGAAAGCAGTGGGATAACAAGAGCTAAGTGAGATAAAAAAAAAAAAAAAAGGCCAGGCCGATGGCGATCGGTGAGATTACAACAGCTATGGAGATATCCGCGGGTGTACATGTAGTGATCACGAACAGTTATGAAACAGTGAAGTGAAATAAACAATTAGAATAAACAAGTGGATCAAAGAAAACAACTAGAAAGACAAAACATAACATACGCTACCTTAAAGAAGAAATAAATACGCCCCACGCAAACACACACAACGCTACTTGATGTAAAGCAGAAGACTACGCCCCCCAGAGAGAGAGAGGCCCTTTTCCTGTCAACGCCACGATGAGATTCCTGCGGATCGAGTGAGAGCAAGATTCCCACCTAAGGCGCAGTGACGGAAGTGACGCTGAAGAAGAAGGCGAAGAAGAAGACGAACGGAACAACCTAATCCTGGATGAAAGCCTACTTAATAACGAAATCGTTGCCGAGAGAATACGCGCAGAAAGACGAGAAAAAAACGACTCACAAAGAATGTCCTTACGGTCACACACACGTAGAAATTTTTCTTTGAGTTAGAAACACACAAAATTAAGTCGACTAAGAACACTTGTATTGATATTCATTTGAAAACACAAAACTCATACGTAAATTAAATAGACTTGGCAACAAGAGTTTTTTCTTTTTCTCTTTCTTAAACTAAGACCACCTATCGATCTTTTTTAATAAATTTTATCCCACATTTGGTACATTAAACTTTATTTAATGTTTGGTACGACTAACTCCATAATTTCTGTATTTTATTTGTGTCATTCTATGGTTATTTTAAGCATTTAATTTCTTATGTAAATATCTGATGAAGGGAAATTTATATATTTTCGATCGAGAAATCTCAACTTGTTTTTTGTTCGCTTAAAGGTGTTCAGAATCATAAGTTTTTCGAAGATTATTTTTCTAAATTTTGAAGCGAAAGGGGATAATTTATTTACTTGTTTTACCAGCGCTGTCAAGGATAATTGGAAGTTAAGGGATTTTTTTTTTGTTTAACACCGCCAATCGGTAATTTAGAAGTTCGGGGAAATTTTTGTGATTGATTAGTTTTACTTTAAGTAAGATAGAAGTGTTTATCACCTTTTGTGAATTTTTTTTTTGTGATTTTAAGAACTGGCATATCAGAGACTTAAGAATTGGGAAGAAATGAAACAGTTCCTTAGGGAAGCGTATTCCCCAGTGGGCGAAACAGATCCTGTTATCAGCCTTGCAATGATAATTGATGATTGGAAAATAAACAAAGGTAACCGCATTAGAAGCAGTTCACTGCTGTATACCGATTTAAAAGAGTGGGGTCAGGCATTTTAAACAAACAATGGACAAGAACCGAAGGGGGTAAAGAAGCAATGTCACTTGAAAATTGTAAGAAATTGATGGAGTTAGCATTGTTGTTGGGAACTCTTACTCCGCAAACTGTCCTTAAAAGATGAACCGTAAATGGGAGACATCAGACGACGTAGCTGACATTAAAGAGGAAGTAGCAAGAATCTTAGGTAGAAATCAATGAAGGAACCCCTGTATACAGACCTGAATACCATAGGACAAGAAGAAAGAGGACAAAATAGTTCTAGGAACCGTGATAGAATCAGAATTAGACGTTAGGTAATACAACTCATGGGATTTTCAACAGTCACGTGTTATAATCCGTCGTAAAGAAGGCATTGCGCAGATTGCCGATGGATGCTTTGACTGCATAAGAGGGACGGCGCTGAGGACGCAGCGCTAGGTTGCCGACACCGATGGCACCCAACTCAGGCAGAGTAAGAAAGGCCAGGAACGCCAACACACAGCGAATAGGGAACAAACCCAAATAGGTATCAAGATACTAACCAACTGCGAGTATATCAGATGACACAATGGTAAATTTTCACCCAGTGGTATAATGGCCCTCCTTCATAATAGAGGAAGGACTGATTGAAACCTAAGCCAAACTAGACAGGTTAGCAAAGTTAATATAGGGAATGAATATAATTATAGACCAGTATTTCCCCGCACATGTTGGTTTAGAGAAATCCCATTGCTACATTCTTGATACAGGAAGTCCTAAGAATATAATGTCAGAAAAGGTGTATCAGATGTATTTTTCTCACTTAAGTTTGAACCCAGCAGTAGACTGTAGAATCACAGACGTTCAGGGTAATAATATCAGAATAGTAGGACAAATAGAGTTTCCTTTTAAGCTAGGAAGAATTTCACTAAAGGAGAAGGTTCTAGTAGTAAGAGATATACAGTTAGGGTTTGCACATTTGCTAATCGGTTATCCAACTATGGCTAGAGAAGGTATCAGCATTAATGCACCTAGAGAGCAATTAGTGATTAGAAGGGGTCATAAAATTTCTAGAATACCTCTATGTAAATTAACAGGAAGAATCCCGACTGAGAGCACTCTTCATTGAGTAAAGTATTCTGAAGAAAGACACGACAGAGGAAGATATTCAGTGCATAAGCACAAGCTCAACAGATAAATACTGTTAGAATCCAACCAAGAAACTTACTTGAAATTAGACAGGAGTTAAGACTTAAAACCTGAGAGAGCGCATGGATAGAATGTACAGTAAATCCAATTTTTGAAGGGAAGGGAAATTACGCTTACTGAAGAAGCTAAAGGTACATTACTCTTCTAGTCTACACATGAAGTCAGGAGGGTAAAATAGCTTGCAGGTTATGAATAACAGAGGAGGAAGGTTAGGCTAACACAGGAACAGAATTAGCATTAGCAGAGGTATACACCATTCTATTCAAGTTGTAGAGAAGGAAACGGTAGCACCAATCAATAAAGAAATGAAAATTTAGCCCAGGACATAAAAACCGAGAAGAGCTAAGATAGGTCTCACTTGAAAGATATTAAAGAAGATTGTGCTAGAGAAAAACTCATAGATTTGCAAGTGAGTACTAAGACATAGTCGCTATGGAGGGCGTATACACTAGGTAAATACAGGTGAAATAACGCACAGGCCAGACATTCCACAAAACACAAAGCCAATCTACATACTCAGCCTCTATAGAGCAGCCCATTCCCAGAAGGAGATCATTGGAAAGAGAAGTACAAAAAATGGATAGGCTAGGAATAATAAAGAACCATCAAAATCTCCCATGGTCTTTCCCACTTTGCTAGTTCCAAAAGGATAAAACCTACATAGAGTCGTAGTTGATTTCAGGAAATTAAACAAGATAACTGAGAATTATCCTTATCCAATGCTATCCATGAGAGATCTTATCTCATCCATTGGATCAAAGAAATATTTTACCACAATAGATTTGCTACAAGGATTTCTACAAATCCCTTTGGATGAAGAAAGTAAACCATTAACTGCTTTTAGCACGCTAACGGTAGATATCAATATGTGAGAATGCCTTTGTCTGAAGTCAAGCCCAGTAACCTTTGTGAGATTAATGGATAAGATTTTAGGTGATTTATTAGGCAAGGAGGTACATTGCTATATAGACGATTTGATAATAGCAACAGATACAATTGAAGAACACATAAAACTGGTAAGAGAAGTACTAAAGAGACTGAGGAAGGCGAATCTTAAATTGAAGTTAAAGAAGTGCAATTTCAGAAGGAAAATAGACTACCTGGGACACACACTAAGTGAAAAGGGTGGAAGTAAACGACTTAAAGATTAAGTCAATCGTAAAAGAGTATCCTACACCTCAATGTAAGAAGGGATGTGAAGTCATTTTGGGATTAGCATTTTTACAGCAAGTACAATAAAGAATTTTGCACACACTCCGCTCCGGCTGACGGAGTTATTAGTTGAACACGTAAGTCATCTGTATGGAAAACAAGGCAACAAGAAGCATTTGATGAACTAAAGGAAAGGTTAACTCATTCCTCTGTACTTAGTTTCCTGTGATTTCAGTAAAGAATTTTTTAGCTACAGATGCAAGTCGCACTGGTATAGGAGCATGCTTAATGCAAAGACATGATAACAAATATAATGCTATAGCATATTACAGTAGAAAGCCAGTAAAAGCTCACAGAAGTAACCATCAGTAACAGACCTAGAGTCTTTAGCCATAATAGATGCTTTAAAACACTTCAGGTATATCATATTCGGGTACAAGATAACCGTATTCACTGATCATTCCGTCGCAGTAGAAATGCTTAAGAATCCGAATTTTTCCGGACGTAGAGCTCGTTGGTTTATGACAGCCCAAGACTATGACATAGAGTTGAAATATGTTCCAGGGAAGGCCAATAAAGCGGCAGACGCCTTATCAAGGCATAGTAACTAAAAGGATAGTGATAAAACATGATAGGTCACGAAGCAGAACAGGGCCGAATTCATAAGCAATGTATTTACTATGCATTACACAGAAGAACTTCTTCCAGACAAAATTTCATAAGTGAACAAAAGTGATGAAGATTTAAAGGAGATCTTCGATTTTGTGGTGAAAATAAAAGAGAATTTAGTCAAAAGGAACGAGCAGAACTAAGTAACAGAATTGGATGCCCCATAGACGCGGTAAACGTCAAGTAGACGACGTACTAGTTTGATGTGACACGAGGTGACCTGTTTGATCAATTACTAGGAGTACCCATGTTAGTCAGTACCAAGGAGCCTAAGAAATAAAGTCATTGAGTTAATGTAATGACGATGACATGAGAGCTCACCCAGGATGAGATGAGACAGTTAGACTAGTTAAAAGATCTTTTCATTGGAAAGGAATTTACAAGGATGTTAGTAATTACGTGAAGAGCTGCAATACTTGCAACAACACTCTCTCTGTCTCTCTCTCTCTCTCTCTCTCTCTCTCTCTCTCTTTTATATATTATATATATATATATATATATATATATATATATATATATATATATATATATAAATTTCTGACTCACGTCGGATCGAACCCAGGTCTCTAGGTGAGCACAAGGCCACCCACTGGGCCATACAAGTCTAAAAGAAGTCTGGAACCTGAGAGCAACTGCACCCAAGGAATTACTGGGCAAGCTAACTGCTTGCATACCAGCTGAGTTTTCCCAACTTCCCGACTCAGCAATGACCCAATGGACAACATTTCATCTGGAATTATCCCTTCTGAGTGAATAAGATAGAAAATCATCAACACACATCACATGTGGAAAGTTTCGATCACGTCGGGATCGAACTCAGTTCAGGTGAGCAGCAGTTAGCCCATCATGTTCAAAGAGTCGGAACCCACTGGGCACCTGCGATATTTCGAAAGCAACTGCTTGTATACCGCGAGTTTTCCATCTTGAGTGAATAAGATGAAATTATCAACACACAATCACGCATGAACAGAAATAAATTTCTGACTGTGCCGGGGATCGAACCCAGGTCTCTCAGGTGAGCGTTCATCCACTGGGCCATACAAGCCCTAAAGAAGTTGAACCCGAGAGCAACTGCACCAGTGATACCCAGCAACTGCTTGCATACCAGCGAAAGCTTTCCAACTTCCGACTCAGCAATGACCCAATGGACAACATGTCATTGAATTATCCCTTCTGAGTGAATAAGATGAAATCATCAACACACAATCGTGTGGAACGAAATAAATTTCTGACTCGTCGGGATCAGACCAGGTCTCAGGTGGAAAGCAAGGCGTTACCCACTGGGCCATACAAGTCTAAAAGAAGTCGGAACCTGAGGCAACTGCACCCAAAGATTACCTGGAGTAAGCTAACTGCTTGCATACCAGCGAGTTTTCCCCAACTTCCCGACTCAACAATGGCCCAATGGACAACATTTCATTTCGAATTATCCCTTCCGAGCGAATAAGATAGAAATCATCACACACAATCACGTGGAACAGAAATAAATTTCTGACTCACGTCCGATCGAACCCAGGTCTCTCAGGTGGAAAGCAAGGGCGTTACCCACGGGCCATACAAGTCTAAAAAGAAGTCAGAACCTGAGAGCAACTTTCCACCTGAGAGACCTGGGTTCGATCCCGACGTGAGTCAGAAATTTATTTCTGTTCCACACGTGATTGTGTGTTGATGATTTCTATCTTATTCACTCAGAAGGGATAATTCGAATGAAATGTTGTCCATTGGGTCATTGCTGAGTCGGGAAGTTGGGGAAAAATTCGCTGGTATGCAAGCAGTTAGCTTGCCCAGGTAATTTTTGGGTGCAGTTGCTCTCAGGTTCCGACTTCTTTTAGACTTGTATGGCTCCAGTGGTAACGCCCCTGTTTTCCACCTGAGTTGGTTCGATCCTCGACGTGAGTCAGAAATTTATTTCGTTCCACACGTGATTGTTGTTGATGATTTCTATCTTATTCACTCAGAAGGATAATTCGAATGAAATGTTGTCCATTGGGTCATTGCTGAGTCGGGAAGTTGGGGAAACTCACTGGTATGCAAGCAGTTAGCTTACCCAGGTAATTCCTTGGGTGCAGTTGCTCTCAGGTTCCGGACTTTTAGACTTGTATGGCCCAGTGGGTAACGCCCTGCTTGCTTTCCACCTGAGAGACCTGGTTCATCCCGACGAGTCAGAAATTTATTTCTGTTCCACACGTGATTGTAAAAGTTGATGATTTCTATCTTATTCACTCAGAAGGGATAATTGAATGAAATGTTGTCCATTGTCCACAAGCTGAGTCGGGAAGTTGGGAAAACCGCCAGTGCAAGCAGTTAGCTTACCCAGGTAATTGGGTGCAGTTGCCCAGGTTCGACTTTTTAGACTTGTATGGCCCAGTGGGTAACGCCTTGCTTTCCACCTGAGAGACCTGGTTCGATCCCACGTGAGTCAGAAATTTATTTCTGTTCCACACGTGATTGTGTGTTGATGATTTCTATATATATATATATATATATATATATATATATTATATATATATATATATATATATATATATATATATATATATATATATATATATATATATATATATATATATATATATATATATATATATATATATATATATATATATATATATATATATATATATATATGTATCGAGTGAATAGAAAAATGTATTTTTTCGAAGTAGAAATATCCTATTTCCATTTGGGTTAGTCTGAGGACCATAACGCAATAAATCTCCCAGTCTGTCAAAACAAGTCGCCAACCATATCTTCAAGAACACACCAGCACTAACGAGGCGCTAAGAGAAATTGCATCTGGCCGTGCCTTCGAAATCCACGAGGGTCCTGCGAAGGTTACCAGAGTGTGGGAAAAACCTCAACCCCTTGACTTCAAACGATAGCCCAAGCTGAAATAAGCCACGCCCACAGGTCAAGCCTAGATGTTTTGGCCAATCAAATGCCATCAGTGCCAGAGACCTAGGGACATCCTACAAGGAGTAACTACCCAATAATCAACAGGAATTCCTTAAAACACACCTCCAAACGTTGGAATGAAGCAAGCGGAGGAGGTGCCTCAGAAAAGCAGTACCTGCCCAGAATATGACGTCATGGTTGACACAAGGAAAATGGGAGATATAAGGACAGGCATACAGGAAAGGAGACAGAGGAAAAGTCAGGGAGAGAAAAGAGAGAGACAGAGAGAAAAGTCGCGGAGAGTGGGAAGATAGAGAGAGAGAACTATTCCGAAGTGTGGAAGCAGAAAAGACAGAAAGAGAAGAAGTGTTTTAGTGAAGAAAGACTCTCTCAAACAATAGTCCCCGTAATCTAATTCGTTAAGTCTCTCGAAACCATTATTTCAAAGTCTCGAAACCATTATCTTAAAGTCTCGAACCATTAAGAAACA
Organism: Macrobrachium rosenbergii; assembly: GCF_040412425.1. Taxonomy (NCBI): domain Eukaryota; kingdom Metazoa; phylum Arthropoda; class Malacostraca; order Decapoda; family Palaemonidae; genus Macrobrachium; species Macrobrachium rosenbergii. The sequence continues at coordinate 47,333,184 of NC_089784.1, forward strand.
GTTAAGAACTATAGGTGGAACTGTAAGACAAAAATCACGAATAAAGAAGAAATGGGAGCAATTAATCATTTTCCCTTTAACCTCGGTAATTTACAATTTAATAACTGTTTTAAAGAGCCACTTGTTCCTACTTACAATAATTACCACATGCCCTACGCCGGACGCGGTACCTTAGTGTTGGGCCCTTTGAAGGAAAGAAACAGGGTCTGACAACAGCTGGTAGCGAGCGGTGGGATAACGAGAGTTAAGTGGGATAACAAGAGCTAAGTGAGATAACAAAAGCTGCAGCCGATGGCGATCGGTGAGATATCAACAGCTAAGTGAGATAACCGCGGGTGTACAGGTAGTTATCACGAACAGTCGGCGAAACAGTGAAGTGAGATAAACAATCGAAAATAGAATAAACAAGTGATCAAAGAAAAACACCAAAGACAAAACATAACATACGCCACTCTGCAAAGAAGAAATAAAAATACGCCCCACGCAAAACACACAACGCTACGACAAAGCAGAAGACTACGCCCCAGAGAGAGAGAGGCCCTTTTTCCTGTCGACGCACGATGATTCCCGTGATCAGTGAGAGCAAGATCCCCAGATAAGACGCAGTGACGGAAGGACGCTGAAGAAGAAGGCGAAGAAGAAGACGAACGAACAAGCTAACCCTTGGATGAAAGCCTACGAATAACGAAATCAAGCTGCCGAGAGAGTACGCGAAGAAAGACGAGAGAAAAAAAACGACTCACAGTAAGAATGATGTCCTTACGGTCACACACACACATGTAGAAAATTTTTTTTTCTTTGAGTTTGAAACACATAAAATTAAGTCGACTAAGAACACTTGGATTGATATTCATTTGAAAACACAAAACTCATACGTAAATTACATAGACTTGGCAACAAGAGTTTTTTCCTTTTCTCTTTCCTTAAACTAAGCACCTATCAATCTTTTTACTAAATTTTATACAACATTTGGTATTACTAAACTTTATTTAACGTTTGGCATGACTAACCCATAATTTCTGTATTTTATTTGTGTCATTCTACGGTTATTTTAAGCATCTAATTTCTTATGTAACATTCATTAGCTGAAATTTATATATTTTTCGATCGAGAAATCTCAACTTGTTTTTTTTTGTTCGCTTAAAGGTGTTCAGAATCATAAGTTTTTTTGAAGATTATTTTTTCTTTAATTTTTTTTTGAAGCGAGTGATAATTTCTTTATTTGTTTTACCAGCACTGTCAAGGATAATTGGAAGTTAAGGGATTTTTTTTTCCTTTGTTTAACACCGCCAATCGGTAATTTAGAATTTCGAGGAAATTTTAGTGATTGATTAACTTTACTTTAAGTAAGGTAGAAGTGTTTATGATCTTTTGTGAATTTTTTTTGTGATTTTAAGAACTGGTTGACTTTATTTGCTTTGTTATTACTGCCATTATACTCATTGGTTAGAAAGTGTTTGTCATTAGTGAATAAATGCCCAGGAGGAGATCGCACAAACTAATAGTGTAAGAACTCCTGTTTACACAAGAAGTCAAACCAATAATTTAACTATGGATAGGGAACACACTCAACTAGCCCAGTCTCTGCCGCTGTAGGTACACATAAAAGACATGCAATTAACCATATAGCCAAATTTTGGAAGGAAAGAAGGTTAGGGTGCCTGTAACTTAGAAAACTGGATAGAGCAGGTAGGCATACATCTTAATAACATAATAGGCACAGATAGCGAAAAACTCAGTGAAGCGAAGAGTTATCTGGATCTGGAAGCAGGGGAGACTTGGAACGATATGTCCATTCCCGAGACATATCAGAGACTTAAGAATTGGGAAGAAATGAAACAGTTCTTTAGGAAGGTATATTCCACAGTAGGCGAAACAGATCCCGTTATCAGCCTTGCAAGGATGACTCATTGTTATAAGGCAGATAAAAGAAGCTACCAAGGGATGAGTTCCCAGCTATACAACAATATGAATGAATGGGGTTACTTAGTTACATCCACTAAATGGGCAGAGACAGATAAAATGTCAGTAGCTGACGTCAAAACCATTATTAGGTTAGCATTCATGATTGGAAGTTTGCCATTGAAGCTATTGGAAGGATGACCCGAAAATGGGAGACTTCAGATGACATAGCTGAGATCGAAGAAGAAGTAGCAAGAATCTTAGGTAGAAATCACGAAGGGAACCCCGTATACAGACCTTTAGTCACCATAGGACAAGAAGAAAGAAGACAAAATAGTTCTAGGAATCCAGATAGAATCAGAATTAGGACGTTAGTAATACAACTCAAGGGGATTTTCAACAGTCACATGTTATAACTGTCAGAAGAATTGACATTATGCCAGTGACTGTCGAGGGATAGCTTACTGCCCTTTCCATAAGAGAGCCGGGCATAGCGCTCGAGATTGCAGAAATAGACCTGCTTTAGTACCTAGATATAGATCTCAGTCAAGAGGCAGAGGTAGAGACCGTAGTCAGTCTCCACAAGCTAGAAGGAATAGGAGTTCAAACCCAAATAGGTATCAAGACACTAACCAAACTGCGAGTATATCAGAGGACACAATGGTAAATTTTCACTCCAGTGGTATAATGGGTCTTCCTTCATAATAAAGGGAAGGACCGGATTGCAAGACCTAAGCCAAACTAGACAGGTTAGCAAAGTTAATATAGGGAATGAATATAATTATAGACCAGTATTTCCCGCACATGTTGGTTTAGAGAAGCCTATTGCCACATTCTTTGATACAGGAAGTCCTAAGAATATAATGTCAGAAAAGGTGTATCAGATGTATTTTTCTCACTTAAGTTTGAACCCAGCAGTAGACTGCAGAATCACAGACGTTCAGGGTAATAATATCAGAATAGTAGGACAAATAGATTTTCCTTTTAAGCTAGGAAGAATTTCACTAAAGGAGAAGGTTCTAGTAGTAAGAGATATACAGTTTGGGTTTGCACATTTGCTAATTGGTTATCCAACTATGGCTAGAGAAGGTATCAGCATTAATGCACCTAGAGAGCAATTAGTGATTAGAAGGGGTCATAAAATTTCCAGAATACCTCTATGTAAATTAACAGGAAGAATCCCGACTCAAGAGCACTCTTCATTGAGAAGTATTCTAAAGAAAGACACGACAGAGGGAAGATATTCAGTATACAGCACAAGCTCTCAACAGATAAATACTCACTTAGAAACCAACCAAGAAACTTACTTGAAATTAGACAGGAGTTAAGACTTAAACCTGAGAGAGCGCATGGATAGAATGTACAGTAAATCCAATTTTTGAAGGAAGGAAATTCTCACGCTTACTGAAGAAGCGCAAGTAAAGGGGGTACATTACTCTTCTAGTCTACATGAAGTCAGGCAGGGTAAAATAGCTTTGCAGGTTATGAATAACAGAGGAGGAAAGGTTAGGCTAACACAGGGAACAGAATTAGGTTTAGCAGAGGTATACACCATTCCCATTCAAGTTGTAGAGAAGGAAACGGTAGCACCAATCAATAAAGAAAATGAAAATTTAGCCCAGGACATAAAACTGAGAAGAGCTAAGATAGGGTCTCACTTGAAAGACATTAAAGAAGATTGTGCTAGAGAGAAACTCATAGATTTGCTAAGTGAATACCAAGACATAGTCGCTATGGAGGGCTATACACTAGGTAACACAGGTGAAATAACGCATAGAATAGACATTCCAAAAACCACAAAGCCAATCTACATACCAGCCTATAGAGTAGCCCATTCCCAGGAGGAGATCATTGAAAGAGAAGTACAGAAAATGGATAGGCAAGGAATAATAGAACCATCAAAATCTCCATGGTCTTTCCCACTTTTGCTAGTTCCAAAAAAGGATAAAACCTACAGAGTAGTGGTAGATTTCAGAAGGTTAAACAAGATAACTGAAAATGATCCTTATCCAATGCCGTCTATGAGAGATCTTATCACAACGATCGGATCCAAGAAATACTTTACCACAATAGATTTGTTGCAAGGATTTTTACAAATTCCTTTGGATGAGGAAGGTAAACCATTAACTGCCTTTAGTACAAGCAACGGTTGATATCAATATGTGAGAATGCCTTTTGGTCTGAAGTCAAGCCCAGTAACCTTTGTGAGATTAATGGATAAGATTTTAGGTGATTTATTAGGGCAAGGATGTACATTGCTATATAGACGATTTGATAATAGCAACAGATACAATTGAAGAACACATAAAACTGGTAAGAGAAGTACTAAAGAGACTAAGGAAGGCGAATCTTAAATTGAAGTTAAAGAAGTGCAATTTCCTCAGAAGGAAAATAGACTACCTGGGACACACACTAAGTGAAAAAGGGTGTGGAAGTAAACGACTTAAAGATTAAGTCAATCAAAGAGTATCCTACACCTCAATGTAAGAAGGATGTGAAGTAATTTTTGGGATTAGCAGGTTTTTACCGCAAGTACATAAAGAATTTTGCAACAATACCCGCTCCGCTGACGGAGTTATTAAAGGAACACGTGCCATTCGTATGGGAAACAAGGCAACAAGAAGCATTTGATGAACTAAAGGAAAGGTTAACTCATTCTCCCGTACTTAGTTTCCCAGATTTCAGTAAAGAATTCTTTTTAGCTACAGATGCAAGTCGCACTGGTATAGGAGCATGCTTATTGCAAAGACATGATAACAAATATAATGCTATAGCATATTACAGTAGAAAGCTAAAGCCCACAGAAGTAAACTACTCAGTAACAGACCTAGAGTCTTTAGCCATAATAGATGCTTTAAAACACTTCAGGTATATCATATTTTGGTACAAGATAACCGTATTCACTGATCATTCTGCCGCAGTAGAAATGCTTAAGAATCCAAATTTTTCCGGACGTAGAGCTCGTTGGTTTATGACAGCCCAAGACTATGACATAGAGTTGAAATATGTTCCAGGGAAGGCCAATAAAGTGGCAGACGCCTTATCAAGGCATAGTAACCAAAAGGATAGTATAAACATGATAGGTCACGAAGCAGAACAGGCCGAATTCATAAGCAATGTATTTACTATGCATTACACAGAAGAACTTTCCAGACAAAATTTCATAAGTGAACAAAAAAGTGATGAAGATTTAAAGGAGATCTTCGATTTTGTAGAAAATAAAAGAGAATTTAGTCAAAAGGAACGACCAGAACTAAGTAACAGAATTGGATGCCCCATAGACGCGGTAAACGTCATAGACGACGTACTAGTTTTGATGTGTCACGAGTGTGACCCATTTGATCAATTACTAGGAGTACTCCATAAAAAGAATAGTACCAAGGAGCCTAAGAAATAAAGTCATTGAGTTAATGCATGACGATGACATGAGAGCTCACCCAGGAAGGGATGAGACAGTTAGACTAGTTAAAAGATCTTTTCATTGGAAAGGAATTTACAAGGATGTTAGTAATTACGTGAAGAGCTGCAATACTTGCAACAGTTACAAGGGAAGAACAGATAGGAAGTACCTCTAGGGAAATATCCCATTCCGCAGACTCCATTTGAAAGAGTAGCCATAGATCTGATCACTAATCTTCACACCACGAGTAAGGGGAATAGAAATATATTAGTGTGTATTGACACACTCACTAGATATGCAGAGTTAATACCATTAACTAGTAAAGGAGCTAAAGAGTGTGCAATCGCTCTTTTGATAAGATATTTTGTAGGTATTCTGCCCCACAGCTCATTATATCTGATAATGGCACCGGAGTTCAATAACTCATTAGTTCAAGAAATTTGTGATGCATTCAAGGTAGAAAAGGTAACGATACAACCATATCTTCCAGCTAGTAATGGCTTAGCAGAAAGAAATAACAGAAAGGTTCTAGATGCATTAAGGCATACAGTAGGACAGGATCCTGATTGGGACGTCAATTTACCTTTAGTCCAATTATCACTAAATGCTAAGTATCATACAAGTACTCAAGCAACACCCATAAAAGCTTTAATGGGATATGAACCAAGATTACCATATGCGTGGCTAAATCAGCCACTACAGCCTAATTACTCTGAAGACATTATGAAAATAAGAATTGGGAATTTCAAGGTAATTCATAAGCAATTACACAAGAATTTAGAGGAAGCTCAGAAGAATATGATAGACAGGTATCAAGAAGGATTAAGGCCAGTAGATTACAAGATAGGCGATGAAGTTTACCTCAAGAAGGAAGTAAGAAGTGGAATTAATTGCAAGTTAGCCACTAAATTCACAGGCCCATACAAGGTCATAGAGGTGCAAGAGACTAAGGTGAAAGTGAAAAGGGTGAATGAAGTAATACCTTCCACATATGTTGAATCATTAGAAGAAGAAGGATTTTGGATAAATAAAGATAAAGTCAAGAGAACAAAAGAAGTTAAAGAGGCAGAACTGACTGAAGAATTAGAAGAAGCTACTTCAGAAGAAAATACTAGATATAACCTAAGAAATAGAAGAGTCACATTTCAGTAATAATGATAAGAACAAACCCATCAATTCATCCAATTAGTCCCTGTATTTGATTTCTTTGTTGCTGAGTTTGCCTTCATTGGTTGGCTTAGTAATGAAACTATTTTTTTTATAATGTTGCAACGCTTACTTTAATTAGTCGGTCTTGTAACAAAAGAATTTGGGGTTAAGGCGCCGTAACTTCTGAATTTACTTTTCTTTAACTGAGGGAATTACTTAGGAAGCAAAGAAAGTAAAGTAAAATTTCTGAAATGTAACGTATTAAAGTCAGAAGGGTTAACAGTCATCTTTAGGGATTTGCAACCCACTGTCACTAATAGAAGAATGTGGTAGAAGTTTAAGACAGGTTTTAAATGATTTCAAGGAGAATCTTGTTTTCAAATCACGAATATTTGTGTCAGTGTACTAATCACAGAAGTAAAAGGTAAAGAAATGAGAAATACAGTTTGTAAGATTTGTGAGTACTTTAAGGATACCTCATCAAGGAGAAGTCTTGGCATAACCCATAACATGTCAACATTGAAAGGAGTGCATGAACTATACTAACACTAGAAGTAGAAATAGTAATTACTTATTTTCCCGTAGAACTAACACGTTTACGATCTTCGTTTCTTAGAGATACTTTAATAGCGAAAGCTTACCGATTTGTTTTGCCAGTCACAAAATATTCATAAGTACTACTTTGTTTTTCCGACCCAAGTTGCCAGTCATACTTTCGAGTTAGTCATTTAAAATGTGGAAGTTTCCTATGCAAAGAGAAGTCTATACTTGCATTGATAAAGTCAAACAACACATACACAAGTAAGTTACACATGTTAGTTACACAATGTTTGAATACACCCAAGATACAAGTAAGGACATTATCATTCATTTGTAGCAGCGAGCCCAACAAGAAATCCATGAAGAACGGCCAAGAAATGAAGATTGCCGCCTTATGATTGTACAGATTGATTACTTTTAAGAATGTAAAATCCACCTGTTAGGCAGCTAGGTATGAGGTCTGAGTAAATCCAAATGTAACTTTGATAGATAATTGCTAATGTTTCTTTGCTCTTTTATATCATTTACGATTGTTTAATACTTGAAGCCAGATACATAGAAGGAATTTGTCATACAAAACGTGCATATTGTTAGGAGCCCTCATAGTCCATACTGTTTTGTTTATTTAGAAAACTGTCAGGAGCCAGTTAGGTAGCATGGCCGAGACTGTATCGAGTGAATAGAGAAAAATGTATTTTTTCGAAGTAGAAATATCCTATTTCCATTTGGGTCAGTACGAAGGACCATAACGCAATAAATCTCCCAGTCTGTCAAAACAAGTCGCCAACCATATCTTCAAGAACACACCAGCACTAACGAGGCGCTAAGAGAAATTGCATCTGGCCGTGCCTTCGAAATCCATGAGGGTCCTGCGAAGGTTAGCAGAGTGTGGGAAAAACCTCAACCCCCTTGACTTCAAACGATAGCCCAAGGAAATAAGCCACGCCCACAGGTCAAGCCTAGATGTTTTGGCCAATCAAATGCCATCAGTGCCAGAGACCTAGGGACATCCTACAAGGAGTAACTACCCAATAATCAACAGGAATTCCTTAAAACACACCTCCAAAAGTTGGAATGAAGCAAGCGGAGGAGGTGCCTCAGAAAAGCAGTACCTGCCCAGAATATGACGTCATGGTTGACACAAGGGAAAATGGGAGATATAAGGACAGGCATACAGGAAAGGAGACAGAGGAAAAGTCGCGGAGAGAAAAGAGAGAGACAGAGAGAAAAGTCGCAGAGTGGGAAGATAGAGAGAGAGAACTATTCCGAAGTGTGGGAAGCAGAAAAGACAGAAAGAGAAGAAGTGTTTTAGTGAAGAAAGACTCTCTCAAACAATAGTCCCCGTAATCTAATTCGTTAAGTCTCTCGAAACCATTATTTCAAAGTCTCCAAACCATTATCTTAAAGTCTCGAACCATTAAGAAACAGTTAAGAACTATAGGTGGAACTGTAAGACAAAAATCACAAATAAAGAAGAAATGGGAGCAATTAATCATTTTCCCTTTAACCTCGGTAATTTACAATTTAATAACTGTTTTAAAGAGCCACTTGTTCCTACTTACAATAATTACCACATGCCCTACGCCGGACGCGCTGGTACCTTAGTGTTGGGCCCTTTGAAGGAAAGAAACAGGGTCCGACAACATATATATATATATATATATATATATATATATATATATATATATATATATATATATATATATATATATATATATATATATATATATATATATATATATATATATATATATATATATATATATATATATATATATACAGTATATATATATATATATATATATATATATATATATATATATATATATATATATATATATATATATATATATATATATATATATATATATATATATATATATATATATATATATATATATATATATATATATATATATATATATATATATATATATATATATATATATATATATATATATATATATATATATATATATATATATATATATATATATATATATATATATATATATATATATATATATATATATATATATATATATATATATATATATATATATATATATATATATATATATATATATATATATATATATATATATATATATATATATATATATATATATATATATATATATATATATATATATATATATATATATATATATATATATATATATATATATATATATATATATATATATATATATATATATATATATATATATATATATATATATATGGAGATGGGTTGCCAGTCCAATATGCTGCACAGTGGTTGACGAGTGGTTCTATATGGACCAATCTATGTGGCATTCATGACGGTCACCTATGCAAGTATTAACCAGTCCGAATGACACCATCAACTTCATTCATTATGTTTAGGAAACATTTTTGACAGTATGATTTCTTTTTTATTTTTTTTATATCACGTTATATACTTGAATGTAGAAACAAAATCTGAACCGTGCATATTCAAATCATTAATCATAACTTCTTGATTGCGACCCCTGATGTCACGTTCTCCCCTTTGTTATTTTGCATTGAAAAGTCTCTCTCTCTCTCTCTCTCTCTCTCTCTCTCTCTCTCTCTCTCTCTCTCTCTCTCTCTCTGTTTTTGAAATACTATCGTTTTTTGGCTGAAAAGAAATTCTGCTCTAATTATTTTCGAATACATGTAGAAAGGGATGTATATTAAAACAAAACATGTAATATTAATTGACAATTTACATTTTATTGGTCTCAATTAGAAAATAACAGCTTATTAGTTAACAAAAATGAGAAGAAATCGGTATTTATATCCATAAAATTAAAATGAGAGCTTTTGCTTTGAACTGTTGGTTTGTAAACAATGAAAAATGGAAGGAAAACTATTCTTTAACGAAAATAACTGAACAATTTTTGGGAAATTAATTGCCACCCCAATACCTTAAAGAATAGGTCAATGTCAAAAATATTTCGGACAAAAAATAGCTAAACTCAATTATTGCCTGCCAATCATGTTTCATCAGAATCTCAGAAAAATGTGATGATGACTTTTGAACTGACCATAGATCTGAAAAACGGGTTGGTCAATAAAAACAGCCCAGATATCTATCACAAAATTTCATCGGATTATAAGAAAATAATAGTTTTGGTCTTTAGATCAACATTAGGTTGGAAAATGAACCTCCAATCCCCAAAGTACCAATCTGCCAAGTCCCCAGCAACTCAAACTTGCCATGTGACCATGAAAAATAAGTAAAGGCCGAAAAGAAAATAAATTCCTCACCAACTTCTAAGGAACCGAAATAGTATGTTTCATTAAGAAAATAAGATGACACGTGACTTTGAAAATATATTAATATAAAAAAATATAATAATAAAAAAAAACTCACAATAACAAAACATGGTGACCGGAGGCCTCTAGCTATTATGGTTTATAGGAAAATTCTAGGATTTTGGCCTTTAAATTTTCCTTTGACCTTGAAAAATAGGTCACGGAAGAAATAACTGGGAACAATAATTACCAATGCCTAAAGTAACTACCTGAAATTTTTCTCCAAAATCATAGAATGTAATAATAATAATAATAATAATAATAATAATAATAATAATAATAATAATAATAATAATAATAATAATAATAATAATAATAATAATAATAATAATAATAAAAAAATAAATAAATAAATAAATAAATAAATAAATAAACATGTAAATAAATAAATAAAAAAAATAAATAAAATGTTGTGTAACAAAAAATACTTTTGAGCATGTAAGATACTGCCTATGGTGCTCCATTTCTCTCTGACTATATTTGAATTTAGCTGTTTATTATTGATTTTTATGCCGTACCATGATACTTCAGTGTCATTTTAAAATTAACGATTTCTAATTCATAGCAGTTTTTACAAAATGACAAAAAAAAAAACACACACACACACACAAAATATTCCATAAACTCCCTTTCCAAAGTAGTTTATTACTATTTACGCCAGCCTTTCCACAGCAAAGGATATTAATATATTTGTTCTTTACTTTTAGACTTTTAAGTTTGTACAGAGGCATTAAGCCTCCACTTACCAGACCTAGATTTATCCGATTTCTGTATTTATCATGATGATTTTTGTAAAGATGATGCCTTTTAGAATAATTTCTTCACCTAAACATCAAGTTTGAAATACAATCTAATATAGGCTGGAAACATTGTGAATTTTTTATCTTGAAAATGCCCAGATGCTGACTAAACCATAGGGTCGGTGTCACTTGTCTGAAGGCTTAAAGTGACGCTCCAAGCACTTGAAAAGTTAACTGCTGTCTGCATACACAAAATCACTTTAATTTGTCTGTCAGGTATTTGTTTTCACTTCTAGTAAGGAAACTAAGACAGTGAATTGCTTTTAGTTTTCATTAATTTTTTACCCATTTCTATTTACATTCGTAGCAATGGACTCAAATATTATTTATACGGTATACGTAATGTACTTCATAAATTGTGTGTATGACGCTATTAGAAAAGGTTTACCGTCATTTTGACAATATAATTAAGCTAATAGTTATATTACACAAAACAGGGACAAAAGATAATCGAATAATGATAATAAATCCTACACAAAACACCTTTCAAACACTGGTATTAATATGGAAAAATAAATTGGATTTTCCTTACTGTCTGCCACTATTTGATATTTTTTTTTTTTTTTTACCTTCTTGACAATGCACCGTAGCCCGTATAGTAAAAAAAAAAAAATTACCGATGAGTACACTGGTGACTAAACCACGGATCACTTTAAAAAAAATAAAAAAGAGCATCGGTGGTTGGTCGTTAGTTGGATGGTTGATCATTAATTTAATGACAGGCTAATGCTCTCAGCATGAGCGTTCCAGTAGCGATTACTAAAGATAGTGACAGCTTGACAATCTGAGAGCCTGAGTTGGTTATTATTAGATCCGAAAATCACCCCCGTTACGGTATATATACATACATACATACACATTCACACACACATATACAGTATATATATATATATATATATATATATATATATATATATATATATATATATATATATATATATATATATATATATATATATATATATATATATATATATATAAATTTGCCAGCTAATGAAGAATTAGAGAAGAATTTATTTCTGGTTGATAGAAATTCATTTCTCACTATAATGTGGTTCGGAGTTTCCAACAAATAAGCTGTAGGTCCCATTGCTAGGTAATCAACTGGTTCTTAGCCACGAACAAAATAAGTCTACAACAAACAGGCCATATATATTATATAGAGCTGTTAATCATATATATATAGTGGTATAGTATAAACTAAGGAATTTATTTCTGGTGATAGAAATTCATTTCTCACTATAACTTAATATACAATGTATAAATAACAATATATATATATATATATATATATATATATATATATATATATATATATATATATATATATATATATATATATATATATATATATATACATATATATATATATATATATATATATATATATATATATATATATATATATATATATATATATATGGTCTTCTTATTCATCATATCTTCAGCATTCTTCCAAAACACTTTATTTCACTTGATATTAAATTTCAGAATCAGCAAATAAACTGAAGGAGTACAGAATTTTATAAGTAAGTCATGCTTGAACGATGACTAAAGGATGATAAAGTGTATTTCGTTGACTTCATTACATCCTGTGAAAATCCTTCTTCAGCTCAATTTCAATAGGAAAAGTTGCAGTTCTCTTCGCATTCTCTCGAAGAAATCTCCTTTTTGATGTTCTGCCTTTCACCCAGTTTTTCGTTTTCTTGTCTTTTTCTTGGAACTTGGCAGTTTAGTCAGGAGAGCCTGAAAAATGAACTTCTACTGAAATTGTTGGAAAAGACAAGACGAGAAAAAAGGAGAAATCCATGATATAGAACCGTAATTACTTGAGGAAAAGCGAGTGGATGAGTCTATCTCATTCCAGACTCACATCCCATAATAAGATTCCATTCCTTCCGCATATTTCTGCTGACGAGAAACAAGGTCTCTGGTGTCCGGCATCTGCTTTATGACGATTTACATCTTTCTTGGAAATTACGAACCCAGATTAAAACGGATTTGGAATTGACTGAATGCTTCGGTAAAAGCGGAGTTCTTGCAAACTAAGCGAAAGTAGACCAAGCCAAGCAAAATGAGACGAGACAATAATTCATGTTTTCCTCATCCTTAAGTTGCGCCAGTCGCTTAAAATCACATTTAGATGATTTTGAAGACGTAAAACAAAAGAAAAATTGAGATCTACCGAAAAAACAACTAATTTTAGGTATGCAATACAACTTCAACTAAAAAATTACGTTCATGTTAATGTAAGTCAATTAATAAATGTTAACCTTAACATGTTCTGTAGAGGTCTGTAGGTTAAATGCAGTTACGGTAACCATACATTTACAGTTACCGTAACTGCATTTAACCTACAGAAGGTTACTATACGCATTCCTTTATTATTTAAACAAATAATTTAAAAATTTATATATTGGAAACTTGATGAAGGATTTATTAGATTAATATGAGAACTGATCGACTCCCTCAGTTTTACCTTATTTAATAACCACAAACTTAAGTCAGTTGGTTTATGCATATATATATATATATATATATATATATATATATATATATATATATATATATATATATATATATATATATATATATATATATATATATATATATATTATTTAGAAGTATTGCTACACACTTCTCTCCACACCCTGTTTTTCGTTTGGAAGACACAGGCTGACCCCAAGGAGACAAGCCCTCTGCTAATCCATGTTTCCAGTTTAAATTGAACAATAGATTTGACATGGTCAAAAGTGCTCTTCCATTATCCTCCTCCAGACCTCGCTAAAAGGTCATTCTAACTTGACCTTCATGATCTCTGGCCGAAGATCTTCCATTCCAGGTCAACACCTTGTCCCTGGGAGACAGAGCAGAAGAGCCTTAACAACTTCTCATACCAGTCAAAGTGCCCGCACCTGACATGCCCCAGGCACTGAAAGCCAGTTGGTTGACAAGGGCATAAAAAGGCCAAGAGAGAGGGCAAGCAGAAAAGTCACAGGCAAAACTCACAGAGGAAGCATGTCCTTTGTGGCTTCGCCCAAAGCCCCTTTATTTGGCCAAGAGCCTCCTATCCAAGCCTATCTGAGTGTAACAAGGAAGCCCCATGTACAGAGGCTTTATTGAGGTTGATCCACAAAATCTCCACTCAACATTTAAAGGTAAAGTCAAGGTAGAAAGTTCTTTTGTTCTTATTCTCATTTCCATTTCTCTTTTCAATGTGCTAAGACCTATTGTTTCATTGTCGATATAAATCATTAGTGTTAAACAGTAATAATTCACTTAATCATAAAGTGACATCTCACTCCTTGAGTCTTTGACAATTTCTCTTTGTGTAATTAGATTGTGTTTTAGCGTACCGAGTGTTAATGTGCCCTTTCTCCATGTTTACAGAAATGCCGTAAATACCGCTGTATCTCCATCTGTTCCACTGTGTTCTCAGGCATCAATCAACCCCATTTAGCAATTTAATTTTTACTTCCTCATTGTTTGGCACTCCAGTTACTGAATTGTGTGCCGGTTTACTGATTTGAGTAATGATTGCATAACTGTTGACACTCCAGTTGATTAAGCTTGTGTTAGTTTGCACCATAAGTGCCAAGAGCCAGTGGAAATTGCTTTGTGTAATTTACCCTTCTGATTAATTGTAAATACATGTAATTAAGTAAGACCTAGAATTTCTCTGCTGAGTCCTTTCTCAAAGTGAAATTTCTTTTAAATTACCATTTTCTTGTTTGTTGTGGGTGTTAATCATCAGTCAGGAACCGCGACGCCAAGGTAAGAGTAATTGATAAATTAACATTCATAAGAATGGCGACCGTGGCCAGCAAGTGATTGCAGCTTGCATCTTGTATTGCTTGTGCAACCTTCAGCAACTAGCATTTGCTAGCGGAATTTGCGACACAGGAATGAACCTGTAACGTAAAATCCTTTTAATTCTATGGGCATACAGTGGACAGAGGTAGACAGAGGTATACAGTGTAAGTATTCATTTTACCATTTGCTATTCGTACTTTGTGATTCAGGAATACTTAAAATTCAGAATTCCACAGATTATTGTTGCCAGTTGGACAGAAGTCAGGGACTCTTGCTGCCGCATGTTAGCAAATTGCATGGCTTAACTAATTAGGAATTAGTTAGGAAGTGAGTTAGTGAAGTAATACATCAAGAGAAAAGTGCGCAATTTCTCTCTATTCACAGTGAAATTTGCTAAATTTACATAGTTAGGACTGGTATCTGGCAATGTCCGCACCCGCAACCCGCTCGTGCTCACACCAACACCTTTAAGCACCAACACAATTGTCTCTCACTTCAGCTGTGTTAAGAAGAATTCCTACTAAAATAAAGTAAGAATTCGTAATACTCAGCGTTAATTTAATTTTATGATATGCCTACATTACTCTGTCGGAGAAAATTGAAAATATTCAAACATGAACTTGATCAACATTTAACGCTATAACGTCATTTTAACTTTTAGGTCCCATGTACACTATTTCCTTACATAATTGTCGTATATTTTAACCCCGTGACAATTCTGTGATGAAAACCGCTATCTAAAATAGACGTTATCATTCCTTAAGGTTACGTCCCTCATGGGTGAGAATGAGACAACTTTTAATGTTAAGAATATTGCCAGTCTAAACAATTTATATGTGAACTGTGTTATTGTTAGTAACCCATTGCTTTACAACTTGCTTGTATCTGTGAACTGTTTGTAACATTGTTTTTAACAAATTGCTACTAGAAGTTTGCCTGCTCTCAAACTCTGCGATACTCTCACAAACCAATTTACACTTACCTCACATTTACCTACACTCATGCGTTTAATTCTGCTCGATTCTCAGGAATGAGAGCCATAACCAGAATCGTTCTCTTGAACAAAAAACAAACCCATTTTTTTAAATAAATTGCTGTTCTTCAGAACATACCAGAATCGTTTTCTTGAACAAATTACCATTCTTTGGTAAAACCAAAATTGTAATCTTGAACAAATTACAAACCCATTCATTTGAACAAATTACGTTTCTTCAGAACCTCACTTCTGCACTTGGCAAACGAGCACTTGTCGTGTGCATGTAAATTTTCGCTCGCTTTCAAATCTGCACTTGGCAAACGACTGATTGTTGTGTGTATGTAACTTGTCGACTCATCTCAAAAGTTTTACTTATTCAGCTCCAAGTCTGCTTCATATGTGACTTGGGCCATGTTAGCACCAACCCGCTCCTTAAGTGCAGCCTACCAGTGTGTAAATATTTCATTACTAGCCCAATATTTGTAGGCCCTCGCCCGAATTACTTCAATTAGCATCAAGCCCAGTGCTATCCCCAGTTCTCCGGAACGACGTCGCACTTAGTCCCAGTGCCACCTCACCAAGAGGACACTCCTATTACTAGTATTGCCACCTATTGGCCCACACCATTGCATAACCACACCCTGACAAAAGCAGAGTTCCATCTCCAGTCCGTGCTGATTGTATGGTCTACTACTTATCTATCTACTACCTTACTTGGAGCTTTAGGATCACAACAGCTGCAGCAACATGTCTGTGTCTGCCAAAGATTACAGGAACTTCCTAGATATTCGGAAGGGGATGAATCTCGGGGAGGGGGGGGGAGGCACTTGAACTCATTGCTGCAAGACCAAGTAGCTGCTGCAAAACAGGAGAGAAAAGCCAAGGAAGAGAGGGAGAGAGAAGGGAAGAAAGAAGAGGCGGAGAAGCAACAACAGTTTGAACTAGCCTTGGCCCAGGAGAAGAGAGCCCTTGCTGAATTAGAAAGACAAGAAAGGGAATGCCAGCACAACCATGAGTTGGCACTTGAAAAGCTTGCCAGGTGAGTGCTCGCCCAACATCGGACTGTATATCCCACTCCGGCCACTCCGCAGTCCACTCTCAGTAGCATAAGCTCGCTAATTCCAAAGTGGAATGATGCTGAACCTGAGGCCTGGCTCGAACAAATGGAATATGTCTTCACCAATTTCGAGCCTACTGCTGCAGAAATCTCCCTGATCCTTGGAAAACACATGTGCGGAAAAGGCCTAGTCACTCTCCGCTCCCTAACCAACGATGATCAGGGGGATCTTGAAGAGGTCAGGAAGGCCATAATTAAGGCTTACGAAATGACACCTGAATGCTGGAGACAACGTTTGACGTGGTCAGTCAAAGGAAGCAAGTCAAACTTGGACAGATTGGGCCTATCACAAGACTCGAGCTGTCAAGCATTGGCTGGAAGCCCTTAATATCACAATGTTTGAGGAACTCTTAGAATGGATATAACTAAAAAACTTCTTCTATTATGCTCTGAGTTCCTTAGCCATTTACCTATGTGAGAAAAGTCCCGAGACCTTCAATGAGTGCTGCCGCTTAGAGGATGACTGGGACCATTATAATTCTCATGCCAGTTCCCTGCACCGAAAGATCATTCCTTCAAGTCACACCTCATTGCAAGTGCAACAAAGGAATGGGCCCTTTTCTAAAATTCGTGTTTGCACTCATTACAAAAAGAAGGGGTACTTGGAATCCCAGTGCTACTATAGGGGAGGAGCCTCAGCAATGCCTCCCCCTTATCAATCCAAGAAACAACCTCAACCTTCCCAATCTCCTCAAAAGGACTTTAGCAAGATTCATTGCTCTGCCTGTAAGAATTATAGGCACTCATTCCTCTGGAAGAATTGCCCTAGCAAAGCAGCTACACCTGCTATTGCAGTGACGGTTACCAATCATCAATCTCTAGGCCCTCCAGCTGAGGAGCCCAATAATTGTGGCACCTCCTCTAGGTAACTACCCTGCATGCCAGGTCGAGGCATTTGAAGACACTGGTGTGCAAATCTCCCCTATAAGGGAATACAAAGTCCCCCATGAGGCTAAAACTGAAAAACAAACTTGTCACCATCGAGAGTATTAATTGGGTAAAATTGATTCTCCCAACAGTTTGTTTGACAGTCATGAGGCCCCACTGAAGCAAGGTCTACACACCTGCAGTAGCCAGTTACCTCCCTGGAGGCTATGACCTCTTCCTGGGACAGGATTTTTTGTCTCCACCTAACTCAAAACAACCCAAGGTAGTTACATTTCGGTAGTCTGAATTATAACTTGGCAGTTATAATTCCCCTTTGGTATTATTTCCGAGGTAGAACGAATATGGATATTAAACGACATTTGTAGCTTAATGTATGTGAATATAAAAAAATGTCAAGCTGATGTGATATAAATTCATAAATAGCTATATGTTTCATGCATACCGATCGGCTGTTATCGTTGGGCTGGGTGATGCCGAAGCTAAGTACAAATATGGAATATGTACAGCAGAGTCATTTTCAACTAATAGCTCTCTTACCCAGTGGTAAGAAAACTCACCACTAAAGTCTGAGGTAGTTTTGGCCAGTGGTTCGAATCTTCTGAGTGACTAACCCCATATAAATTATAATTCCAGTTCGGTATTATTTAGAAGGTAGAGTGAACTGGACATCAAACGACACATGTTGCTTAATGTGTGTGTGAATATAAAAAAGGTCTCGTTAATGTAATATAAATTTTAAAAAATATCTGGGTTTTAGACATATCAATCGGCTGTCGTGATGGGCGTGTGTTGATGCTGACATAAAGTGCAAATACCTGCATTCACGGGAATTTCAACTTGTACCTCTCTTGCGGCCTAATGGTGAAACAAACCGTCTCTGAAGTCTCAGGTAGTTGCTGATGTTGGTTCGAATCAACCAGGTGACTAACCACTTAGTTATAATTGCCCCTTTGGCATTTTTTCCAAGGTAGAGTGGAATTACATTCTAGCATTTGTTAAAAACGTAAATGAAACAGAGACATGTTTCCATTAACCCTAGCTAGGTAACGTCAACTTTGTGTCACAATTTAGGTAACCTAGGTGTGTATTTGCACCAGCAACTTCAAAGTTATATAATTTTGGACCTATTGGTTTTACTCCATATTATTTTGCGTTA
Source organism: Macrobrachium rosenbergii (assembly GCF_040412425.1). Taxonomy (NCBI): domain Eukaryota; kingdom Metazoa; phylum Arthropoda; class Malacostraca; order Decapoda; family Palaemonidae; genus Macrobrachium; species Macrobrachium rosenbergii. The sequence continues at coordinate 47,352,246 of NC_089784.1, forward strand.
ATCTTTAATAAATTCATCTATCTGTACAAAGGAAAGGTAAAAAAAGGGCACAATAAAAAAATAAATTTTACTTACAAATTAATGTAAAAACATTTTTACTTAAAAAAAAAACTTAAAGATAGGACTGCAGTGTACAATACACAAGAAACATTCGCATTTTGTTGGTTGAGTCTTCAAGCGCAGTCCTTGGCCTTCAATTTGAGACCCTACACATCAAAATCTGTTGGAAAGAAAAAAAGTTGCAATGCGTCGAAAAAAGGGGACAAAAATGACTAAAACTCAGAAAAAAATTAAAAATGAAAAAATATGCCACATGGCCAGGGTAGCTGCATCATCGGCATATGTGAAACAATCATCTAATTGCAAATAATCCACACGAAAAAGAAGCTGCTAGCATATTTGTGAAAATTTATCAAGTGGACAAAAAATATGAAAACGAGAATTTTTTTTTTTTACAAAAAGGCCTAAAAATCGGAAAAATATAACACGTGAAACAGTAAACTAATTGCAAATATTCTACATGTAAAAGAAACTGCAAACATATTTGCAAAACTTGAAAATGAAATTCATAGTACGTAGCAGGTAACCTTGTGATCAATGTGCACCACAAAGAAATTGAAGAGCCGAAAATGGGGTGAAGGTATCGGAGCTTCAACAAAACACGTCTGCTTCCCATCGATGATCACTTAGAACTAAATCCTGCTGGGACAAGCAATCGCCTAGAGGCAACGCATGGGTGCGCAAACCGAAAAAAAGTGTTTTTTTGTGCGCAACCTGGTGCTAATTTGCACCAAGATTACCTATCCAGGGAATGAACGAAACGGTAGTAGGTGCTGGCTGTATATAAATTTTACTTGGAAATTTTGGAAAAGATAGAGAGACAGAGACGCATGAAATTGTAAATCAGTGATCAGTTACTGAGCGTATTTGCATAAGCCTACAATTTTATACTGTTATCTTATGGAGATTTTACTCACCTCTATTTTCCATTTTTAATATTTTTACTTGCTAATCTTGTTTCTTATTTCCTTTTAATTTTTTCTCCATTTATTCCCCTTCTAAATGCTTGATTTTGTTACTATTTCCGTTTATTCTTTTGCCTTTTTTTATTCCTACCTGCTTAATCTTTCCATTTTCCTCTTCTCATCATTTCTATTTGCATCTCTATTTCTCAGTTTTCGTCTCCAGTCTTTTCCTCATATATGTCACTTTATAAATAAATTCACTTATTTACATCTTTTTATTTTTTATTTCTAGTTCTTAGGCAACATCTCATTTTCTTCCGTAATCATTTCTTTATTCACATTTCTCCTTTAATCTTTTTCATAAATTTTTTCTCAACAATATTTTTTCTCATTTTCCGACTCGACCGTTTTTGGACTTAACTTTTAGTTCTCTGTATTTTGTCCTCACTTTTATTCTGCCCGCACTTTTTCTGTCCGCCCTCAGATCGTAAAAACTACTGAGGCTAGAGGCTGCAAATTGGTATGTTGATCAGTCACCCTCTAATCATCAAACATACCAAATTGCAGCCCTTTAGCCTCAGTAGTTTGTATTTTATTTAAGGTTAAAGTTAGCCATAATCGTGCTTCTGGCAACGATATAGGATAGGCTACCACCGAGCAGACTGTGGTTAAAGTTTCATGGACCGCGGTTCATACAGCACTATACCAAGACCACCAAAAGATAGATCTATTTTCGGTGGTCTTGATTATATGCTGTGGTGGCGGCTGTACAGAAAACTCGATTGCGCCGAAGAAACTTCGGCGCTTTTTTGCTTGCTATTCTCTACATCACTGCCCTCTCTTGCAATTCTAAAATGTCTTAGTTGCGGAGTTCACGATATTCACTACTTGACTTCCTAAAAGATTTTAATGCATCCCTGTGAAACTTTGGAGAGAAACTTAGTTTCGCCGAGTACCTTCCCTCGGTCTAGAAGTACAGCAGGTTCTAAGGAATTCAGATGCCTCTTTATTGGTGGTAAGATTAGTCTTTTTTCCTCCTCCGCACTGAATTTTCTTAATATGTAATTAAAAGTTACGTTCTCGCTCTTGTTTTTTATTTAGGCATATGTTGCATAGCGGCCATTTAAATAACCAAGGGGAAGAGTTACAGGTTTTCGGGGAGCCAAGAGAAAAAGAGATTGCGCGAGCGAGAGGGTGGGAAAGATGGCTGGAGCTGGCCAGGGAGTATATTATCCTTATGCAGCCTTTACTTGACTATTCATCACTCGAGCCTGCTTTGCAAATTTAGGACCATTTTCTAATACTAACATAATTTTTAACAATTATTTTCTTGTATTTTCTGAGGTTTGAGAATTTTTATTCTCTTTGTAAGTAGGACAAAGACTGAGAGTTAAGCTCAGGGTTAACGTCCCTTCTTAAAAACAACAGGCGATATAAAATAAAAAATTTCCCATGCCATAGGAGTCTACTGGGAGCAGAACTTGCAAACAATGAGACCCAGAAAAAAGCAGAAAGGAAAAAGCGTTTTTTATTATCCATTTTTACTTGAGCCTTCTTAATGACAGTCTCATATATTTCTTTGATGATAGGTTATTACAAATCTTTTGAACCTTCTCCATAACTCCTTAAACAAACAATCTTACTGAAAGACAAACTCATGCAACAGGGAAGCCATCATAGTTCATCCCGTTGTTCATTGTTCCCCTTGAAACAACAGCCATGAATTAAATATCAGAAAATGGGATTTTACCCCAATTCTTCGGACTAAGTATTTTCATTTACTTCCCTGATACTTGTCATCCTGAACCTATTCTTTCAAAATTTGTATTTTGCTCTAAGGATGTTAAGAGCATTCTTGACACAATCTTGATGGCTGGGGTGGAGAAGGCCCTGATGGTTTCTTCCCTTGTTTTTTTAAAGGTTTCTAGTGTGTTGTCTCCCAAGATCAGTAAATTCTATGGACTTTTATGTCGGCGTAGCATCTTTGTGGATGAGCACAAAATTTTAATGAAGTGCCTGTTGCAAAGATTGGCATATCTGTAGACTGCAGCAACTACAGACCAATTTCAGTCCCCCCTGTGCTATCCAAAGTTGAAGAAAAACTTATTTTAAACCACTATATAAGAATGTGGATTCTAAAGGATTGTTAGTTGACAGTCAATACACCTACAGGAAGCAGTTAGGTACGGGCGATGCTCTTTTGGATTTGGCATGCCATTTGGAAGAGAACCTTGATATGGGTTTTGAGTATAAGGTAATTCCAATAGATTTTAGTGCTGATTTCGACTTAGTAAATCATCAAGGCACTTAATTATAAACTTCAGAATCTTGGAGTGGGTCAATATGCTTTAGATTTAACTAAAGCTTTCCTTATAGGTAGGCAGCAGCGAGTTGCTGTTAATGGGATCTTTAGCTAACCATGACCTATTGCGTCTGGAGTTCCAGTGTAGTATTCATAGTCGGTCGGTCTTTTTGTGTATACAAGCAATATGGTGATTGGCCTGGAAAATAAGTTTGTTCAGTATGCCAATGATGCAAAACTTGTGGGAGCAGTAAACTCCACTTATGAGAAATGAAGTTACCCTTAGTCTCAACTGGGACATGGACCAGACTAGTGGATGGTGTAGTCGGTGGGGTATGAGGCTGAACTCCAGTGAAACAAAAACACTGTTGATTAGCGTATCTCGTACAGACTTTCCACACCATCCTCCCCTTGAGGTGGATGGAACTCTGTTGAATGAGACTGAAGCCTAACTATTCTAGGTGTGACTTTTGACTCACATCTTACGTTTTAGAAACATCTAATGAAAGGATCAGCAACTGTTGCACGGAAGTTAGGTTGTGGGCGTAAGGCATCATATATTTGCAACACTAATGAAATCAGTGAAACGAACTTCAGGCAATTTGTTCTTCTTTTACTAGAATACAATTCTCCAGTGTGCATGTCTGCTTCTGTCAGAGATTTGTCTCTTTTAGATAGAGTAGTTCGCGTGGTAGGTTTCTGCATCCTAACATCAGTAGTTATGACTTGGAACATGGACGAATGATCTTTTGTTTGTCAATTTTTCATAAGTTGTGCATTTATTAGAGATCTTTCACGTTCACAGTTAATCACTTATCCTCTTTTCCTGCCGAGAGCAACCATATTTGCTGAACAGCAGCACCGATATGCAGTAAATGTGATTCTTTCGAACTTCTCAGTTGCAAAAATCCTTTATTTCTCTACCGTTATCCTCTGGAACAGTCTCCCTGAGGATGTTAGGTAATTAGAACTTCTAGCAAAGATGCAGTGCCTTACTACCTAAAAACAATTCTTTTAGCATTTTAAAATTTTCTTGAATTTTTATCTATTTATTTATTAATCTATTATTTTTTTCTTCTCTAATAACCGATTTCGTCTTTCTGTATTTCCTATTACCTTCTGTTAATTCTTTCAAATGAATACCATATTTGTTGGAAGCTTGAATTTCAAGTCAGTGGTCCCTATAATTTCAATCAACAGTTATTCTCTCTCCCCCCCCTCCTCTCTCTCTCTCTCTCTCTCTCTCTCTCTCTCTCTCTCTCTCTCTCTCTCTCTCTCAGTTCTTCTCTTTATCTAAAAATAGCTCAATACTTTGTAAGATTTGACAGCACAATACCCAGAATACGCTAGGATATGCATTAACCAAACTAGCAAATGCATAGCTTTTTGCTAAAACTCATTAGTTAGAATGTGAGAAATTTTATAATTCGTTCATATTCTTACATTTATGTTATCAATGTTAATAAAAACAAATGCCATTCGCAGCGTAAATTTCAAATGAATTAAAAGTGTAATGGAATTTTTCCATTGTAAGAAGATAAAATATTATATATGCTTTTACCATTTCATATGCTTACAAAATTTTCCATTGAAGAAATTAGTTGTTTTTACATTATTATGGATTTTTATACACTTAGAATTGCCTAAGGAAAATCCACTAGAACCTGGTTTGGCAGGAGAATGTATTTATTCTTATTTTGCACTAAGGCTGGTATACTATAATTTTTGGAGCTCAATTGCTTTCGAAGCTGAAATTTTCGGAAACTGTATATCTATAATTGGATGGTTTTAGTGTTATACTTTTTTTTTTTTTGGTGATCAAATACTTCGAGTTTATTGGTCTTAGTGTTGATTCCTAGGAATGCTATTTTTCTGTAGTCTGCGACTCCTAGAGCCTCAAAATTCCCCTTGACACATACCAAAATTATCCCAATCCCTTCAACTTTTGCGTCGTTCAGATCTGTTTCTCCTTATCCTTTTCAACAAAACTACAAATACCAACTCTGTAATAATTAGAACAAACATTTTGCTTTTCACAGCATTTTGGCATCTACGATCCACTTGCTTATTAATCATTTGCTCTGCATTACACTTCATAAAGGACAACCTTCTTTGCGTTCTCATTATTTGCCCTCTTTTTCTCTTACTTATCCACCATCGTGTTTACTTGTTTATTACGTTTTCTCTCCCTTTTCTTTTCTTCAGTAAACTTCATCTCACCACTTACTACTCTTCGAATCTTCCGTATCCCCAAACTCTCCCTGTTAAGTCTATGAACAGTTCGTTGAATTTTACAGACTCCTCGTATATTCCTTCCACTTCAGTGTCTTTAACATTCGCCCTTTTTTAACCATCTTTTATATGCAGTTTCCATTTCCCTTTTATAGGCTGGTAGGAGAACCCCAGTTTTTAGCTAAAGTGGGAAAAAATTCTCACATAAGCTTCTTTGGTGTCAAATGATGCGGAAACATGTCTAGTATCACATATCAAAAATCCCCTGTCATCCACATTGGGGAAAATTTTTCACAACAGGAAACACAAAATCACTTTTAGTCAAATGGTTGTGGACCTCGTGTATGGATATTTGAACTGTTGGACATATTTTTTGGATAAATTATGCAATAACTGTTTAGATCACAATGTTAACTAGTCCAGTAAAGTTCCATAGCTTATATGCCTTACTTTTTTCATTGTGTTTCCTTGTTTTCTTTGTTTTCCTTATATATTTGTTTCTTTCATCACGGGCGAATAAGAAATTTCAAAGTTAAAGATTAGATATCCGCGAAATTGGTTGACTGAAAACACGTGTGCCAAAGGTGATGACATTTATGTGAGGAGGTGATCTGAGGTCCTCAGTGCATGTCTCAACGAAACAATATCAGTAATAGGTAAATATACCTTACGATCAACATCAAGAGTAATGTTGATGCTAAGGCATATTTACCTATTATTGATCTTGAAAATCTGTGCAGTGATGTTTTGCCCCAGAAACTTTCACCAGATTCATTGGTTGAATCTCTTGAGCTTGGCAGTCTATGCAAAGCCATGGAGAGTTCTATGACTGAATTAAGTATGGCATCAAGAACTGCAAAACTCTGGCTAAGATGCTTGGAGTACATCAACATCATCAAGGATTTCATTTATTGTGAGAGACTTGGATTGTGGGATGGTCATTTGAATGCTGTGACCAAATTACTGGACCTTTTTGCTGCAACAGGAAACATTCACTATGCTAAGAGTGCCCGTCTCTATGTTCAAGAAATGCGCAAGCTACCTACTAAGATTTGGTAATTGAACAAGTTCTGATGAGGTCTTTGAAAAGTCGAGGGGGCTTAACATGGGGAAGAGGTATGACAGAAAGCATACGGCAGCAGTGGATGTATAGCATGCATGCTTGTGCTGCAATTCATGATCCCATGACATCACTGACTGGAAAGTAGCATAATACCAGCCCTCAACATGTGGATTTTGGAGCAACAAGACGGGAGCAAGATATGAGAGACATGAACCAAATCCTGGAATGGTTCCATTCCCATGATCCATTTGATAAAACATTACCCCAACTCCAATCCCTATCCAGCTGTCTGGCAGCTAGTGAAGGTGGTGGTATCAATTGTGATGAAACTGAAGTTGCTGGATTTGAGATACATAGAAGCTTAGATGGTCAGTCCTATGGAGGTGCTAAGATTAGAAAGAGGCAAATGATTCAAACACTGGATGCCTTAAAGCCAGGAGTAAAGGTGGGCAAAACTAGTGTTCAGATTGATCCTTCTGTCCTTTTCCTCCGATGCACAGCTTTGGCACAACGGGAAAATGAAGACCTCACAACCTACTTTACATATGAAATGACGCCATTTCCAACCTCCTTGTTCAAGGACTCCTTCATGAGGAAAATAGACAAGTCAGAATTGAGCAGAGCAATAAAGAGAGATCTGAATAACATCATACTGGAATCTCCTACCCAGTTGCAACCACAAAGTGTGACCATAATTGATGGTGGCTGGCTACTGCATGTCATCAGGTGGAAAAGAAATTCATTGTATTCAGAAGTCATGAACCACTATGGATCCTTCCTGATGACTTAGTACGGAACTTGCTGCATAGTATTTGATGGTTATGAAGCGCAATTAATCAAAGATCATGAGCATAGATGTCGTCAGAAGGGAAAACTCTCAGCATCTGTTGTCGTCTCTGAGAACTCACAGGCACATAAAGATCAAGGAGCATTTTTTACCAATCATCAGAACAAGGCACAATTTATTAGACTTTTAGCAAAGCGCCTAGAAGCTCTCGGCCATTGTGTCAAGATAAGCAATGCTGAAGCAGACACTCTCATTGTATCCTGCGCTCTGGGTTTTTCTCACAATGAACAGACTGTAACAGTTGTAGCAGAAGATACTGATGTGTTCATTACGTTCTCTACCATTGGCATGATGGCCTAGCTGACATCTACATCAGAAATGAAGGAAAACGGCAATGACCTGCACAAATCTTCAGCATGAGAGAAGCCAACTCATCTATACCAGCTGTTATCTGGAGGCACATTCTTTTCGTACATGCATGGAGTGGATGTGACACAACCTTTGCAACCTTTGGTCATGGAAAGTTGTCTCTCATGAATAACTTGATGAAGTTTTACAGAGTTACATATCTTGGCTAACAAAATCAGTGAACAAAATTCTACTGCAAAGGAAGTTTGAGAAGCTAGCTACAACTCTACTGTTTACTTTATGGAGGAGTGAAAGAGGATACACTGACTTATCTAGGATATGCAAGGTACATGACAATGATGGCAAAATTAAACCGAGTTGAGCTGCAAAGATTACCTCCTACTGAACGTGCAGCACACTTCCATAGGTTGCTTGTCCATCTCCAAGTTGTAAATTGGACTAATAGTCTTGAAGCTACAAAGTGGGGTTGGATGATAGAAAATAACACACTTTGTCCTATTATGACTGATCTGGATGTTGCTCCAACCAAAGTACTTCAGTTTATTCGGTGCAAATGTAAGTCCACTGGTAAGACCCTTGTGGCTCAAAACGTTGCTCCTGCCGGAAGTAAGGACTGAAGTGTCTAATGGCTTGTGAAGAGTGCCGTGGACAATCATGTAATAACACTGGCACTACTCTGAGTTTAGATGATGAACATCATGATGGTGTCCTGGATATCTAATAGCACTAAATGATAAAGACTAAGATTTGAGTGGTTGGATGGGCACAAGGGTGGTAACTCCGCCAGTGAATATTCACTGTCTGCCCTAAGCCAGAACAGGGAAGGAAGGACACCCCTGTTAGAAGTAGAGGAGTACTTGGAAGAGCACATAACTCCTCCTACACTGGAGGAAGTAAGCACTCCACGTACCACCTCCTTAATTAAACCACATTGTCAATAGAACCTTTCCTCCTAGTCAACTAAATGTTGTACTATTGGTTCAAAACTTTGAGATGAGCCTAACTTGGCAGAGGTTTGTACCCTACCAATAATCTTCTAACATACACCACATCATCTTTGGTATATATCTTACTGTTCCACCAAATTTCATGAACTTAAGTTAATAAATTTTTTAAACATGTTGCTTATCCCTGTCCCAACCCCTTAATTGTAGGAGCGGAAATGGTGACAAATCTTATGGCGCTGTAAAAAATTTTCCCCAAAGTGAAAAAATGGGGATTTTGAATATGTGATCCAAGACACAATTCTACATCAAATGACGCCAAGAAAGCTTATGTAGGAATTTTTTCCCACTTCCACCCTTCTCCCACCAGCCTACTATCACTCCCAATTGTCGTCAGTCGATTTAAAGTGATATTTCTCCTCACTTCCCATCAAATAAAACTTCTATATGTTTTAACTCCTGATTTTTCCTAATAACGATCTGATGTGTCATTGGCCATTCTTCTTCTCTCCACTAAATCCATCAACTTAATCGTTTTGAGCCCTGTAATTATACATAATCTAACAAGTTCTTTTCTTCACCATTTACCTTTCCGAATTATACTTTTAATCACTCTTTTTGGAAAACATGTATTTCCAAAACTCATGACACCTTCAAGCACATTTACGTGAAACTTTCTCTAATGCCATTTTCTCCAAGAACTCCTTTTCTACCAACTGAACAGTCTCTTTACCGGTCATCTGCTTTTTCATTTTTAATAACGTGAAAGTGTATGAACAGATCATCGCTTCATTGTACCGTTGCACTAGCATCATTTCTTCCAATTAACTTTATTTCTCACTTAAATCATTATCACGAAGAACCACACTGATGAGTGTCATACAGAAGCACAAATTTAACGGAATGGTTCTCCCGTTGTTGCAAATATACAAAAAGAGGTGACAAAGATAAGTGGCTGCTATTAATGAAATTGTGAAGTTTATAAAGTTAATTGCGAATCATCAACTCGAGAAAATAAGATTAGTCTAATGCCTTCAGATGAATAAATGTTCCGTTCTCACAGAGTTAATTACAGTACACTGATCTGAAAGGAGATGATACAAAAGGACTGGTGCAACAAGCTTTGGTATTCGGTTTCCAGAACATTCGTGACTGGAGACGAGATTAGAAAGGATAATAGTAATCTGGATTCAGTAATCTTATTTTCATCATTATGTCTATTGACATTATTGTCTCTGCTCTCATTTTCAAACTATAAATAATCTGTAAATAGTTGCATGCACGGCTTGGAAGTAAAAATATCAAGAAAATAAAAATATCCTGCACCACATAATTATGGAAACACTGAGAATGAGAGAAGAGATGAACAAAAACAGAATGTTTTATTATCCCTTCAACAGTTTCCGTTCGCTCCAATGAAGGGGGTTTTCAGACGTTTTTTCCCCCATGCGTTATTTTCATTATTAAATATCGCTATTATCAGCATCCTATATGGGTTTAAGCAATCCCCTGCCACTTTTCTTTATGGTATGATAGTTTGTTATTAGTAGAAATGAAATACTAATGGAAGTGAAAACAAAAATCGTTACATAAGACAAGTCAATTATTTTAATTTTACTTTATTTTACAGCTCATATATAAATATTTGCTAATTGTCAGTACAAATAACTAATTTCTTACTGTATTCTAGTAAGCTGACATTATGTCATTCATCACTGTAACGGAACTGCATGTAGTCAATCAGTGAATACTTGTTTCGAAATATAGCACCATACCTAACACCTTGCTTGATTTAGAGCTTGCTACCAAAAAGACTGATAATGTTTCACTCAAATATCTCACATATCTCATAACATCATGATACATATACATATATATAATCTCTCTATCTCTCTCTCTCTCTCTCTCTATATATATATATATATATATATATATATATATATATATATATATATATATATATATATATATGTGTGTGTGTGTGTGTGTGTGTGTGTGTGTGTGTGTGTGTGTACGTGTATATCTGTTTATAATGATCTGACAAACAATGTGGGATTATGTAAGAGATGTTACATAAAATATGGAATTAATTTGCAAAAAAGAAACACTACATATATTCTTCTCCTTTGCTTCCAGTATATGGTCCTAACAAATAATGCGAAATAAAAAGATGGAAGGACAAAGAACACAATTCAGGAAATGCATATTTTACGTTGTTGTCAATAGATTTGCTATTCCTTTGAAGATGAAGCTTAGAGGATTCAGTAAAGGTGGTAGAGAATTTTTAACTCTAGCGCAACACTGTAAGTCCAGATTGTGCTATAAACTATGTCATTACAATCCTTACGTTGTAATAAATTCAAGTATTTATTCTTATCTATTTTGACCTTATACTTTAGGAAAAATTTAACGAGTCGTCATGAATCATAGTACAACTGTTTTCACTTACCGTTATTAAAGTCATTGCTATTAGGTATTCTAATATTTAAGGGTTATAAAAAAATGTATTATTTAACTTCTTAATTCGCGTTTCTTTCCTTTTTACCAAGACAATTTTGTACTTTTAATAAGTAGGGCACTGATGAGTAATGTTCTTCACTCACTTTGCTTTTCATTCACTATCACTGATGGTCCTCTACCAAAGTATACAGTTTAGTTGTTTTTTCTTCCTTAACCCTTTTTTATTCTTTGCCACCCTTCATTCGTTAAATCGTTTCATCTGTTATTATCATATCTTGTGACAACAATCATCATAAATTTAAAGTAAATTTAGTCACAGCTAGTGCTTCCTAGTCAGTGTTTGAACCATCCTCTTTGTACTTTATTAAACCTCTTTTTTTTAATTTAAGTCTTTTAAGAAATTGAATTGCTTCAGAGGGAACGAATATGACAATCTATTATGAATGACCAAGTTATATCCATATAGGAAATGGCATGCCAGACTCAAACTAATGACAGATTTGCGATGGTTGAACTGAAACATGTGACAAAAAGTGCCGGCAGTAAATATGTTATAAATGCACACTACGATTAAGGTATTCAATAAAGAGCAAGTAAAGATAGAGGACGCAGAGCAAAAGTGCAGAGAGATCTTTTCCATTGAGAATACCTTTGGAGAAGTAATATGAATCAACACGTTGTAAACGGCGCGGATATATTCTATGTAAATTCCTTGTGAAAGGAAGCGCGTAGTGGATGAAAGATCAATGCTCAGATGATTTTCAATCAGTGAGGGGAATAAGCATGAAGCATGGCAATTGAACGAGAGAGAGAGAGAGAGAGAGAGAGAGAGAGAGACGAAGTCGTGTTGAGTGAACATCCAATCCACCATGAGTGCATTTGACAATGTGATGGAAATGACACTGAAAAATTATTAGTTAACCAACAGTAGAGCAAACAAATGGGAAATGGATTTGGTGAATGAGTGCAAACGGCTTTAAAGCTACGCGATGATGAGCGAATCATGCAAATCTGCTAAACTACTAACAGAGTTTTGAGATCTGTATACAATGAGCCAAGCAATATCCTGCATTTACAAAGGATATTTTGATATTAAAGATACGATTTGATGGTTCAACAGGTCAACAAATTTTTATGCAAAAGACTTCATCAAATAAAAGTGATTTGTATACTGAAGCTGGTATTTTTATGACACGCATTGTTCCTTTGAAATTATAGATAACTTGTCCTGAAAGAAATTCCAAAATTATAGTTTGGGAAAATCCTGCTACATCTTCCACTTTTTATTGTTGACTTTCAAAATTTTCGTTTGTAAATTCAACTATTGATATTTTGAGAGCTGAGAATGATTTTATTGATTCCGCTAGAAATGTCTAGAGCCTAGGTAGTTGGTAGTTGGTAATGTATTTCATGAACTCTCTGTTACTATGGTTGATGGCAAAGTTTCAACCTCTTTATCTACTTCGCAGCAGCATTCCAGTGCTGTGGCATTTGTGGACCAAGTCCCAAATGTATGAATGGCATCAATAGGTTTATGAAAAGAAAGATCTCTGAAGATTACCTCAAGTATGGCCTTTCGACCTTACAAACATGGATCAGATAAATGAAATACCTCCTACATATAGCGTATCGAATTCCTGTCAAAAAGTGGAAAGTAAGGTCCCAAGAAGAAAAAGATCTTGAGCAGAACTAAAAGGCAGCAATTAAATGACAGCTGAAAAATTAAGTTCGTCTTGTTGTTGATATGCCTAATCCAGGAGGCTCTGGAACCTCAAATGATGGTCATACTGCACAGATTTTTATTTTTCAAAATGCGGAGGAGTCCTCAGGGAATTACAGGTAAAGATGAAGCTCTAATTGAACGACTTCATACAATCTTTGCTGTCCTGTCTTCTGGGAAGGAAACTGGTCCGAACAAATTTAAGAAGCATTCACTAGAAATGGCAGAGCAATAGAGAAAGCGTTTAATTGGCTGTTTGCCTCAGTCACTGCACAAGATATTAATTCATGGAGCTGATGTTATTCAGCAGTTCAGCATACCTATTGGATCACTTTCATAGGGGGCCCAAGAAGCCAGAAATAGAGAATTTAGAAGATACCGGGGGTGAGGTTCAGCTGTAAATCATCAAGAACAGAAACCAATAAAGATATAACGATAAGATTACTGCGTTCCTCAGATTCTTACGTAAGTCCCTTGAGAAACAGAACAGAGAGGAAGATAAGAAATCTTCCTGATGATGCTTCAGTGCTTTTAAAACTTGGCGATGACGTAGACAGTGATTTAGTTGATAATGACTATGAGCATAGCTAACATTCATTATGCAAGTACAGTAAAGTTGTAAGTATAGGCCTATATAGGCTACGCTTCATTTAATTTCCAGTCGTTAAAAGCGAAAAATTGATTTTATGCCAGATAAGACTGTGTATCATTTCCAGCTGTTTTATACAAAATAGTGGAATAAAGAAACTCTTAAAATACTATAAAGTGCCCACAGCGCATACCTCCACCAATACGTTAAGAAAATAATTTGAAAAAGTTAATTTTGTATAAAAACAAAAAAATTGTGATCCTTTTTGATCACCTAGAGTATGCCTTTAGGTGAGATACTCGATAAGGTGCAATGACTACTCTAAATATCATGATATTTGATCCTACTTCACTGGAGTATTCTAGATATGGAATTTAGTTAAAATGGTTTAACTTTTATGGGAGCAGAGGCTTATCCCCGCCTCACCCACCACAAGGGAGCCCACATAAGGGAAATAATCTTGTAAAATATTTCTCTGTTCATTTTCTACCACTCTTAAAAATTTCATCAAAATCCACCCATAAGTTTATGCATATTGCCACTAATCCACTAACAGGCAGATGGAAAGACAGACAGACAGACATATATATAAAGGCAAAACAAAACCACCTTGGCGGAGGTAATTTTAACAAAATAATAACTTTCTCTTAAATACAACAACTGAAACTAAGAGGAATTATTTTTGTCCCAAAAATAGCTATTTGTTCCACTGAGGTGGCCTAAAAGAGACATTCTCTGAAGAAAAAATTTGCGTTATTAGCCAGTAGATCTTTGTTAGCCTTAATGGGTTGAAGTATACAAAATTTAATAATACTAAGAGTGAATTTAAAAGTTAATTGTACCTTCAAATGTAATAATGATAACTCATACTGTCAAAAAAAAAAAAGAGGATTAATCTCCTAATACAAATGGCAATATTGCAAGATCAGTATCTTTTACATTTTCTGAGGACGTGATTTAGCAGTAGGCTGGGTTCTATTGAAGTTATAGAAAGTATGTTTTCTCAGATATCATCTTCGATAATTGACCATTGAGCTGCTTAATAAGAGAAATCAATATCCTATACACAAGAACTAAGATTTCTTATTATGATATTTCATACAAAGGCAACCACTTCTCTATAAATGCAACGAACCTAAATGCAAGAATACAAAACAGAAAAACAGTAGGAGAGGAAGGTGCACCGACTTTTGAGCGCAAGACAAATGAGCTCCGACAGTTGAGCGCCGACAGTTGAGCGCCGACAATTGAGCGTAAGACAAATGCACGCACTAACATTTGACTGACATTTGAGCGCCATAAGCCTCAAAATTCAATCCTCTTCTTATTTTTCATTTGCCATTATAGACGTTTAGTACTCACTGTTACAAGCGTTTGGATATAAAGGAAGAAGAAACAATCTTAATCTTTATTTGCTATGGCATGTAAATAAATAGATAAATGAATATATATATATATATATATATATATATATATATATATATATATATATATATATATATATATATATATATATATATATATATATATATATATATATATATATATATACAAAAGAAAATACATATAAAAAAGAAAAGTGCGACAGCTTAAATTTTTATTGACATGTACGAGTACCTAAGATATTTAAAAACATGTTCCACAAATAGAAAATTAATAAAAACAATTTGTAAATAGAATATAACTACTTTTGTAGGGTAAGATTGTATGATATGGAACGCAGATAATCTAATGGCTCTCTTGAAGAATACTCACTAACAATATTAATTATAGCATTGTTTACTCGTTCATATTTTTTGTATTTTACAGGTTCATGCCGCCCACAGTTTATTCTGATCAATTTGGTTGAGGTGTGATTTTGTTCTATTCTTATAATTTCTATGAATTTGTATATTGTAGGGTGCATATGCCCTATTGACTGCTGCACTGCCCGATGCCAGCCCTCTAACGAATTATTTGTACGTGGATGTTCATTGACGACACGTTCTTAAACACTCAAACACGAGGGGAAACATAGCATCTCTCCTTCTTCCTCTCCTACAAGGTCTTCCTATCCAAGTATCTTCGAAGTAAAATACCAAATCGTCTAAGTCGTCGGGGATTATATCTTGTAATGATTCAAAACATTTGTAATATCATTGTGGGGAACGAACGCCAAGGCCACAAGCATTTTTGTACATTTTCGTATTTCTTCACTGTTACTGTATAAATTGGTCAATCCTAAGTCTTGTATTTTTCTCCATACGGCCTGAGATAAATGGAAAAAACACCCAAACACCTCAGCGTTTCTGAAGACAGAAGGAAAAGCTTTATGAAATGCTTTTTCATAGTCGCACGATATGGAAGCTGGAACAATGTCGGTATCCATGAAATGTAGTTGTGTCAGAGCACGGTTATATGCTTCCTCTGACTTCCTCTGAAGGAGAATATAAACCACTGGAAGCACGATTCCTTTATAAATGATGTGAATCACATATAGCTGATAGAATAGTTGAGGAACTATTTTGAACGTTCCATCTCCCATCCAGTGCTTATTTTGTTTCATCAATTTCAAATTTTGAGGAGTAGTAAATATAAAATATCTATCGGGGTCATCACTACCGGAGTCATATGCAAGAAAATTTTCTCCATCATACGTGCAAACAAGTTCTTGAGGTATATCTATTTCTCCTACGTCACTTGGAGCCGAGAGAGGTAATCCTTTGGCTTTTCGTTGTCTCTCTACTGTTCGCTGAAGGGATTGCTACTTTGGAAGAATAGCAACTACTTCCGGACGCAAATTAAGTTGTGCCTCTTGAATGAGTCGCCTTGGTGGATCATTCGATGTTGCAGCTCTTTCACGAAGTTGCATCATTGATAATCTAGACTCGGACTTTGCAGGATCTGGCACATGATCGTGCTCACTGGCAGATGTGCATTCATCTCCAATAACATATATCCTTCCTTTGCACTTCCGGTCTACACAACGCCATGACTCTTTCCCACTCTTAAGCACTCTGTCAAGTCTGTAACAGTAGCCTTCCTTCGTACAATATATTATCTTTTCCTTTGGACGATGTTACCTTCTCCATAGCGAGGGTACTTTGAACTAAAATAAATCAATGGTATTTCTCTTTTAAAGATATACTAATAACCAAACGATACGCATTGAAAATGAAAGTTAATGATAGTAACCAAACAAGTTAACAATGTAAACAAAAGATTTTAACGAATTTTAACGATAATAAACAACCGATAACATGCCATTTTTTGAAAACCAATTTTACGAAGTATGCGTGTATGTGTGCGCGTGTTTATTTATTTTTTTTTTTTATTTCCTGCGCTCAAATGTCGGCGCTCATATGTTAGGGCGCGCATTTGTCTTGCGCTCAATTGTCGGCGCTCAACTGTCGGCGCTCATTTGTCTTGCGCGCAAAAGTCGGACCACCGGAGAGGAACACTTTCCATCCGACCAAAGAGGAAAGGTAAGAGCAATTCATCAGGATTTCCTACGATCCCTTTTGGCACTTCAAACATCCTGACTGCTTTTAGCGAGGATGCCTTTGAAGACTCGCAATAAAACTGAATTCATTAGACGCCTCACATGGTAGAGAACGTATATTTGTACCCTGGGACATCGCCAAATACGGGACGGTGGAGATGGCAAATTATGTCGTCAATCTGAACATAATTGGAGATTCTTGTAGTCTTAAGATTTTTCATTTTCGGTAGCAGTTTACTCTCTCTCTCTTCTCTCTCTCTCTCTCTCTCTCTCTCTCTCTCTCTCTCTCTCTCTCTCTCTCTCTCTCATACAAGATAATATTTGCTGCATAGGTTTTTATCTCCAGTTTAATTTCTGCTTAATTATCTAAATCTAATACATGTCACCATTTTTTTTTTTTTACTCTGAAGGAATGGGGTCGTAGAAAAATTTTCAGCAGGTATGCCAATAAAAAAGAGTAAGTCAAGAAGTAAATATTATTCCATCAAATAACATACACACACGTAAATAAATATACATAGCTAAAATACGCAAGAAGAATAATACTGAAAAGATAAAGAGAAGATTAGGTGATTTCCCTTTTCTAGCTGGATATTCAAAGCATTCCTTTTCTTATCCCTAAGTATCTCGTTGTTACCTTCTGGTAAGACTGTATTCTGCAACAATAGTAACACAGATCACATGATGATATAAACCTTTCTATCTCTATATGGTTTTAGGAACAAGAGCCGCCACATTTTTAACACACTCATGAAGCTTTCAAAGTATAGTTCTCTAAAAAATTTACAGAACTAATAAAAAACATACTCCTTTTTCAAGAAAGTATCCCTACAATAAAATATGTGCCTCTATATCTGTCGTGAGTGTTTAAAGGAACCCCAAGGTACACTTCGTTGTCACTCAATTTTCTTTCTACTTTATATTTAGGTGTGCCTTCTTGTCTGTATTATAATTTCATTTGTCAGTTCTAAATAACAGTTTGTAGTTTTTTTAATTTCATTTTGCCTGTGTCCTTTTACTGTTTACAAATTTATTTGACTTTTTAGTCTTGAAAATGGGACAATTACGGTTCTGCAACGTCTAACCTTCTGCCACTTCTGATGTTTTATCTGTTTGTCAATATGCAGTCTTTTTTTTTTGCAGGATTATCATCCTTAAAAACTTGCACGCCAGCAGCTCCTGAATTCATATAATAATTTATAACTCAAACACCACTATTTTGACCAAACTCGAGCCTTTGGTAATGCGATTTTTAGTTTTCTGAAAGGAAAACTATTTTGCTGGCTTTGTCTGTCCATCCGCACTATTTCTGTCCGCACTTTTTCTGTCCGCCCTCAGATATTAAAAAACTATCGAGGCTAGAGGGCTGTAAATTGGTATGTTGTTCATCCACCCTCTAATCATCAAACATACCAAATTGCAGCCCCTCTAGCCTCAGTAGTTATACCTTGTATATCAATTTATATGAATATATTCAAATTTAAATTCTTTCACACATAATTTAATCAGTTCAGCTAAAGTGCTTTTAAAAAATGGGATATCCAGCTGTGTGTTCTCTAATAATTCCGATAAAAACTCCATCAGATCATCAATTGGTACCTTTGTGAATAGTGACTACATCAAAACTCACAAGTCTGGATTCACTATTAATCTGTACACTATTTAGTTTATTTATCAGGCCACATTACTCTTGATATTGGCATTTGAGATAGTACCTACCAATGGACTGAGAATATCCACTAGGTACTTCACTAGATTGTAAGATGCGAAACCAACTGAACTGATAATTGGCCTGGCAGGAAAGTTTGTTTTGTGGGTTTTTAGTGTACCATACATATACGGTAGCGATGGAGAGGTCACGCACAACTTTTTTATGAGGCTTTCGTTAACTTTTTTTCATTTTCCTATCGAAACCCCCGTTCACATTGTCTAACGGGTTCTTATTTAATTCTTTATATGTACTATCATCACCCAAAAAGACTATCCATTTTTTCAATATATTCAATTTTATCTAAAATTACAAGAGCGCCTGATTTATCTGCTTTTGTCATGTGTATATATTTACATATTTTTTTTCAGGCGCACTTGTAATTTTAAATAAAAGTGAATATACAGAAAAAATGGATAGTCTTTTGGGTGATGATAGTACATATAAAGAATTAAATAAGAACCGGTTAGACAATGTGAACAGTGGTTTCAATAGGAAAGTAAAAAACCTGTTAAAAGGTAACGAAAACCTTAAAAAGAATTTTTTTTTTATGTTCTTCCAACTGCCTTGGTCATTTTACTTTTCAAATTCCATCGTTTAACCATAGTGTTCCATGACCGTGGATATGTTTGCATGTGCTATTGCTAGTATTTCATGAAATATGTGCACTTCATTATGCCATCAGTGTTCAGTAAATAATTAATTTAAAAAAAAGTATTTGCATTCGACTGGTCCGTGTCTTTGATATATTTGCCTGTAATGAAATCAGTTTTTGTTTCTGATAGATTTATCCAGTGCATGGGAAAACTGAAAAGTTTGTGTACAGTAATAAGCTTCTGAGTCTGGACAATAATTTGCCTGCGCTGTGCTCCTCTTAAACGCAATGGCCAAGTGTTTTAAAAAATCAGTGTTTAATGCCTTGATAAAATGTAATTTTGTCCTATAAAATTAGAGTTTCTGTTCTTTGAAATAAGTGCCTATGTTGAAGAAATAGTTTTGTGTTGATGAATTCGTTAACAATATTAGAAGAAATCAGTGACTGTTTCGGAAATTGGTGTCTGTGTTTGATGAAATCGGTGTCTATTTTTGAGGAAATTACCGTTTACATGCTATTCAAGCGGCGCCTGTACTAAAGAATTTGGCGTCTGAACTTGACTCTACCGGCACGGTGTTCAATGTACCTTTACCGTGAAGGGACTTCTATTTTTTCTTGTTTATCAACTCTGTTGACGTTGATATTTCTAAAGTTGATGGATGTTGAAATCGTTGGACACGTGTGAAGAAACGTGTGCCTGGGTTTAATGAATTCCTTGTCTATGATGAAAATGGTTCCGTAACTTATGTTTTGTGTTTGTCAGAGAGAGAGAGAGAGAGAGAGAGAGAGAGAGAGAGAGAGAGAGAGAGAGAAGATGGGTGATTTTTCTTCTTTTGAAAAGTGCATCAAACTGTTCTTACCGTAATTGCTTGAGTAGGCTTCAGAACATTCGTTTCACAAAGTTATCGCGAAATATTGGCGCATTTAAGTCGTCGGGTGTTCTCCCATTTCCTGAGGGGGCTGCAGACCCGAACTTTTCACGCTCACATTTTCGATTTTCTTTTGCTTGCAAGTCATGTGCCTCATCTATACAGATGATAATGTAGCTATGGAACAGCGTTATTGAACAATTAATGACAAAACAAATTTTTGTGTAACTGTCGCTTCTTATTTGATTAAAGGAATGTTCCCTTAATCAGTACATCTCTCTTTATTTAGAAAAATTCATCCATCAACTCATGTCGCTGTAATAAATATTAAAAGCAAAATTCACATCGCGATGAATGTAAAAAAAAGAATATCACAAGTTAAAATGTATGGAAAGTTATCATTCCCGACAACGTCAAGAATTACGAGATCAAACAATGTTTACAGTATGGCGAAGCTGGCCGAGCAAGCGAGCGAGGGGAACCATGGAGGGAGGCGTTTTCCGTTTACCGTCCACTCCCACCCTTCATCACACACTGGTTCACTAAGTCCGGCTGCGGCACCGAATACTTGGCAGTCTTTCCCCTTGGATTTGAGTGAGTTGCCAGTTGTTAATTTTGCTCTTCGCGCTCTTATTCTGCTCCTCTTAAATAAATAAACAGTCTTTTTCCTCACTAGGCAACTGATGGGGGCAAAAGCGTACTTATTACTTGATGTCGATGTTAGATTCCTTAATTGATGGACTGTGAAATAAATCTAGATTTGTTTGAGTAAACAAAGAAAGCACGTGCTGCGCCAAACACGGTGAGCAGATCTTCCGTTACCTGTTGATATTCCCCGATGCTGCCCAAGTGCCAGCGATCGTTCGCTGTGGACAATTCACAGAGATCGTTCGCTGTGGACGGTTCACAGAGATCGTTCGCTGTGGACGGTTCAACACGTTGCAGCTGTGCATATGGAAAGCGATTCGTATTCACAGTCGCAACGTGCTCAACCGTCCACATCTAATAATCTCTGAAGAATTACTTTCTCTAAAAGTATCTTGATGTCTTTGTTTTAAGTATAAACAAATTAAGTCTTACTATATTTGTTTAAAAATTAACCCGCCTGTTCATTATACAGAAAAAAAGCAAAATAGAATCAGAACTAAAGTCTTTTTCTTACGGGATGCTCCCATGACATTATAAACCGGCTTAATCATCAACAACAACAACAACAATAATCTTTTCCTGAATATACATCGTCGATTTTACTGTTCCATAAGAGTTTGTAGAGTTCGGTAACATTTCGCTGGCATATTCGTCATAATTTTTCTAAGAAAGGGGTAAGAGTATAATCATATGCCACTTCTTAACCCTATTTTTCTCAATTTTTGCATTTGGTCTGAAGAACACAATATTTGCAGCAAATCTGTGATATTACTCAGTAATCTTAACGATTGTGTGGCATGAACATCAAATTATAATTTTTCAGCGCATTTATATTTATCAGCTCTCTAAATCGTTGCCGCATATCGGAACTTGGAAGAAGAGCTGTGGGAAAGAAACACAGAAAACAAAAGTGCAAAGAATAGTGTCATAAAATGATAATGAAGTGATCACAACAACCTAATTTATTACGTTAATTAATACTACGTTTGGTGGTTGAACTATTGGGCAGTTGCTGGTCTTCCGTGATGTTTGGAGTGGACGGTGGGATCCATCACATCAGAGTCAGTCACTTGAGCACTGAGCATTGAAAACCCTGAGGATTTTGTAGGGATAGGAAGTGCCGTGGACTACGGGGTGGAGTATAGAGATTCCACTTATAAGTCCAATCTTTACTGCTTATATGTTTTTCAGGTGTGCACACACATTAGCCAATATATGAGTAATATCACAAATTTGCTGCAAAGATTTTGTTCTTCAAACCAAATGCAAAAATTGAGAAAAACAGGGTTAAGAAGTGGCATATAGTTATACTCTTACCCCTTTCTTATAATTTCCTTTTTTACGGAGAAAAACCATAAAGAATATTCAATTGAAATATTACCGAACTCTACAAACTCTTTGGAAGCAGTAAAATCGACGAAGTATATTCATGAAAAGATTATTGTTGTTGATAACTAAGCAGGTTTATAATGCTAGAATCTGCAGAGTTTAAATGAGAGGTTTTCACCTTATGCCAAGTACCATCGCCTTCTAGTGCCACTATGTGTTGGCAATTGTCTGTTTTAGATCCACGCTACCCGACTGCCTTCGAGAGCATTGATAATTATACGAGTGGTCATGGGAATGCAAAGATATGTTCATTTATTACTTAAGGTCTTGTCTTAATGTTATATTGTACTTTGTTTAATTTCAGCTATCGCAGGATTAGGTATTTATGTAATATTTTTTGTAATGAATTGCTAATGTATTGTCGTATTTTCATAACCCAAATCTAATGTGCATTGATTTATGTTTAAACCTGTGTACGCAAGGAACGGCCCTCTGTCACTGAGAGGTTCACGAGTATTTTGATGCTTCATAATCTTTGTTTCACCAATAAGTTCATTTTGTTTTCTTTTACTAAACATTATTTTTGGGATTTATGATCTAGTTAACAAGGTTTACAAACAAATCTCTCAACAACTACTGTACCACTACAGAGAGAGAGAGAGAGAGAGAGAGAGAGAGAGAGAGAGAGAGAGAGAGAGAGAGGCATTTTCCTCTGATCCCAGACAG
>NC_089784.1:47380032-47447532 GCF_040412425.1 Macrobrachium rosenbergii
ATTCTCATCTCACCAGTCCAGTCTGTAACAATATATATATATATATATATATATATATATATATATATATATATATATATATATATATATATATATATATATATATATATATATGTGTGTGTGTGTGTGTGTGTATAGGTATTCTCTCTCTCTCTCTCTCTCTCTCTCTCTCTCTCTCTCAACTAACTTGAACTCTCCTCTCAGGCCCACTGAGCGCCAGTTTCCCTTTAACAGTTAATCCTCGAGATTTATTGGATATTAGGAAAACAACAGCATGAAAATGCCATTTTTGCCATAAATGTTTAGGAAAAAGCATATAACTGATGGCAGTTTGCCTCGAGAACAGAAACAGAGGAACCAAGCCAGCTAGAAATCAGCTTCAAAGATGAACTGTTAAATTTTATTTCTTTCGACCTAGAATATGTAAGACCCGAATAAGAAAAATATGTCTGGGGTTACATACATATGAACATTACCTGTCGTCTCCTTGGTCTCCAAACACTCCTCCAACACAACAAAGATGATCTCAGTAAAATGGTTATGAAGCTGGTGACATATGAGTTCAATAATGAGGCAGCAAGCAGTTAGACAATGCCAGGCCGGATGAGTAATGAGAATGAAACAATAACTCTAAGCTACAGTTGTCTCTTTTCCGTTATTGCCATCTGCTCAGTGAAGACAAGGACACGGTACTGAAGCAGCAGTACGCATAATTACTTTTGACTTTGACTGATTCGTTTCATCTTTCAGGATTCTGACGCCAAACATTCCTCAGTGGTTTGGCTTTTTTTTTTTTTTTTAATGCTCTTTCATGATAAGAACCTAAGATTCTTAAAATATTCTGAATTTTTCACTAACACAAGAGAGAGAGAGAGAGAGAGAGAGAGAGAGAGAGAGAGAGAGAGAGAGAGAGAGAGAGAGAGTTTCATGTTTCTTATTTCTACTGTGCATTCCCGAGGGCAAAGCATTTATCCTCTGCCTGTATTGTAATAGTATGTTTGTAACAAGACTTGCGGTAAACAACATGACAAAATATTTAATTGTTAATACACATTTAAAAACTTATTTTTCTTATATTTTCTCTCCTCTTTGGATTTGCTATTAGTGTTATTGCAGACGTGTCGATTTTGCTTTCGATATCTTCTTCTATTTTATTAATTTCCTTGGCTGCCTCTCTGTGTTGTGTGTGTATGTCCCATCCCTTCCCCCTCCCCTTTCTCCTTCTCCTTCCCCTCCCCTTCCCCACCCGCTCCCCCTCTCCATTTTCTCCCTCCATACCCTCTCCTCCTTCCATCCCCCCTCCCCCTTCCACCATCCCCCTTCCATCCCCTCCTTCCACCACCGCCCCTTCACATCCTCCCCCTTCCACCACCGCCCCTTCACATCCCCTCCTTTCCCCTTCACATTCCCTCCCTTCCCCGTCCTTCCCATCCTCATCCCCTCCATCTCCTTCCCTTCACATCCCCTCCTTCACATTCCCTGCCTTCCCCCTCCTACCCTCCCCTTCCCATCCTCATCCCCTCCATCTCCTTCCCTTCACATCCCCTCCCCTTCACATTCCCTGCCCTTCCCCCTCCTACCCCTCCCCTTCCCATCCTCATCCCCCTCCATCTCCTTCCCTTCACATCCCCTCCCCTTCCCCTCCTACCCCTCCCCTTCACATCCCCTCCCCTTCCCCTCCCATCCCCTCCCCTTCACATATCCTCCTTCCCCTCACATCCCCTCCTCCCTCCCCTTCCCCTCCTACTCCTCCTCCTCCCATCCCCTCTCTCCCTTTCGCTCTTCCCTCCACTCCCCCTTCCCTACTCCGTCCATCCTCCCTCCACTCCCCTTCCCTACCCCGTCCATCCTCCCCTCCACTCCCCTTCCCTTCCCCTCCCCTTTCCTGGCATCCTTTCCCATCCCTCTTCCCTCCCCCTCCCCACCTTCCCTCTTCCAAATCCATGTTTTATGATGTTTGTGCATGACCGGAAGGTAAACAGGGTTGGTCGTAGAATTTTGCTGACTATTATTTGTTGGGCTAATTTAGCATAATTATGGGAATGGTATGATATGGATATGGGTATGGGTATGGAATGGATATGGCCATGGGTATAGGTATGGGTATGGTAAGGATATGGGTATCAGTATCGATACGAGTACAAGTATTGGTATGGGTATGGTACAGGTATGGGTATGAGTATGGGTGTGTGTATGGGTATCAGTATGGATATGGTATGGGTATGGTATGGATACGGGTATGGGAATTGGTAAGGAACAGATATGGGTATTGTAGGTACATGAAAGACATGTTCAATATGATGTATGAACCTTTACATATATATATATATATATATATATATATATATATATATATATATATATATATATATATATATATATATATATATATATATATATATATATATATATATATATATATATATATATATATATATATATATATATGCATTACGGTTTTATGTTTCATGTCCATTTACAGTATATACCTCTCTAACGTATTAAATGTACGTGATTTCAATATATGTGTCATGTACGATATGTAATGACTGAACCTTGTCCGTCTGGCAGTAATGTTTCGCCAGTACGGGACCGCTCTGTTTTCCCTCATAAGCACATCATTTGCACCTCTGTGAATTTGTCAACTCCACTAGACATTAAGAGCCTACTTTTTATATTTCGGCGTTTCCTTCAGTCCCAACCTTTAGTGATAAGGATGACACATTGAATACACACATGGCGCAGTGAACTGAAGTGTCAGTGAAGTTTTTTATTGAAGAGGATTTTCTGCAAGTGCACGGCTTCCGACGCCATTAATCATCGACGCTGTTGTTTGTGCTGTTTCCCGCCTCCACCCAGTTTTTCAGTGTGGATTTACTGTGCTTTAAGTGTACAGTGATCAGTGGTTCATGAGTGAAGTGTTGTGCAAAGTGTCGTGTCGTTCTAGTGTCCTTTTTTGCTTTCGTGCTTTCATATAGGACTGTGACATGCAAAACCCTTGCTGCTACCCCAAGTGAGAGCGCTTGGCCATACATCGAGTGTCCTCAGTTGTTTCCGGGTAACTAAGTGACCGATGAGTCTCAGCATCAGTGGCGATTCTACCCCTCAAAAAGTGGGGGGGGGGCAACTCTGGGGCAAAGATAATTGTTGAGTGGGCATCATAGGAAAGGTGACTGTAAAAATTATTACAATTTTGGAAACATTTTGAAACTCATGGAGGAATGAATTTGACTAAAGGTCAAGGTTCATATAGAATTTTGTTTGATTCCTAAGCAAAACTAACTGTAAAGCATCCATCTGATATTTTACCTGACTTGCATGATATGAAAATTTAACATTCAAAACTATATACAGTTCCAAACAATACGCAAACATTAAAGAATGGATAGTATGTATAAATATAATAAACATTTGAACCGAATAATGAAATGTAGTAACTATATGAAATGAACAGATACGCATGGGGCATGTCATGACAATTCTGAAAAGGTTGTTTGACATTCGAAACTATATACGATCCCAACCAATATGCAATTTATTAAAGAATGTTAAGTTTGTGTAATACACATTTGCACAACTTAAAGAAAGGCATTAACTAATGAAACGAACAGACAGATATGGACCATGCCATGACCATTCTGAAAATGCTGGTTTGACATTCAAAACTATATGCAATCCCAAACAATATGCAATTATTAAAGAATGGCAAGTTTGTATCATATAATGCACAGTTGAACAAAGTAAGGAAAGGTACCGTATTAATTAATGAAATGAACAGACAGATATGAGGCTTATCATGAAAATTCTCAAAATGTTTCGACATTCAAAACTATATACAATTCATAACAATATGCAATTATTAAAGAGTGGTAAGTTTTCATAATATACATTTGAACACAAAACAGATATGGACCATTTCGGGACAATTCTCAAAATGTTTAGTGCAGTTTGATTCTACGACTATCATGTCGGCTGTCAAACTCATCTACAAAACTATCCAAGTCAATACTCTTAGCCCGTTTACTTTCATTTGATAATAATGCAGTGTTACTTAGTCTCTCACTAGTCATTGAATTTCTAAGAAATGTTTTTACTATTTTCATTTTGGAAAAACTTCCTTCACAAGAAACACTAGTAACAGGAAGTGTTACAGCTATCAATAGTAACCTGTATAAGCAATCAAAGGCAGATTTGTATGGATGAATAAATGACAAAAACTCCACCAATGATGTAGGTGGCTGAGGTTCTTTTTCTGGGGCAATTTCTTAATTAAAGGTAGCTCGTGTTTTAAATCACTTTGATTAACTGAATATGATAAAGGAAATGACTTCAAGCCATCCTCATGTAAGAACGTCTGTCCTGCAGGACAGAGAGCTGAAATGCCAAAGAAGATCAAACATGAATCGTTGGAAAAACGACGATCTAATTCACTATTTAAACAGTCTAGGACTTCATACAAGATTGTGACGTGTTGTGGATGACTTGGCTCCACAGCCCTCTGGCCAGTTGTTTCCAGCATGATAAAATCACGGAGCTGTCGAGGTTTTCTGGAACGTTTTCTTGTCACTGTTGGTGAAATGTCACATTTTTTACAGAGTTCGTCAACCCTATTAGAGTAATTCTCAACTAAGTTGGAGTTTCTTACATCAGTTAAATCTTCACGAAGTCAAGAAATAAGTTTAGCTGCTTTTCCAAGGTATGCCTGTTTGTCCTGCAGCTGCTGAGATACTTTATTTATTTTTCCCAGAATTTCAGAGAAAAACTGCAATAAACAAACAAATTCTGCATCCATCTGAGCGAAGTAAACCTCTAGCAGACACAGCTCGAGCTCCAGTAACATCTGCAGAAGTCTCCTTCAAGAGTCTTATAATACATTCCAGACGTAATAAAGCATTTTCACAGGAGGAAGCCCGAAACCACCAGCGAGTATTATTGAGATGCTGAAGTTCTCGAATTTGTTCTTCAGGGAACATTTCGCGTTGTATAGAACTGAACTTCTCATGAACCACTGCATTACTAGCAAAGGTACAGAGTTCTTCAAGAAGACTGAAAAATTCAGATGCTTGTGGTACATTCTTTGCATCACTTGTCAAAACCAAATTGAGCTTATGACCATAACAATGAACATAATAAGCAAAAGGTGCTTTCTCTTTTATACGTTTCTGAACGCCACTAATTCCTCCACTCATGACTGATGCTCCATCAAATCCCAAGCCAACAAGAGAAGATTTATAGTCTTAAGCCTAATTTTTCTAAAGTTTTCAGTATTATGTCTGTGATATATGCAACATCCAATGAAGACATGGGAGTGAATGAAATAAAACATTCCTGAATACAGTGTGAGATTTCATCGTAAATCGTACTACTAGTGCTAATTGCTCAGTTTTGCTCACATCCTTGACTTCATCGGCTTGAACAGAAAAGTAATGGCAGGATTTTATGTTTTCAGCTATTTCTTCCCTCAAAATTGATGTAAATGTATCAGTCATCTCATTTTGTATTGCAGAACTGGTGTACTTCTCATTTTTGGAACACTTTTGACACGTTTAGCTATAACAGGACCATGTTTGGCAATGAATCTAAGAAGTGTACGGATATTTCCTGGATTTTGTTCATCGTCACCTTCTCTGTGACCTCTTTGTGCTATATTTTGTGTTACTGCCAGGAGTATAATCTCACCAAGAGTTTTTATGTAATGACGATTTTCACGGACTTTCTTCTGATAGCCCTCACTTATACTCTGTTTAATGGATGTTTTATCAGTTTTATTGTGTTGGTAGTCAATCCACTCAGTTAGGAGGATTTGTGGATATATGAGCTCAGGTGCTTTGCAATGGCCCCATCTTTTCCTTGTGCCTTTTTCCATCGTCTAAAGCCACTCTTTACAAATGCATCGTCTGCATTGCCATAAGAAGGTGATGCAAAGTGCCTACAAGCAAAACAGAACATTGCATCACGTTCTTAAGAGTACTCAGCCCAATCATATTTATCAAACCAAGCACCAACAAATGACCGGGCAGTGGTATTTCCTTCACTATGCTTAGGATACTCCTTTAAACGTGGTTGAACAGGTTTAGAACTAGCAGAGATAGAGATATCAGCTGGTGTAATGTCTTCCTTCTTTTTCTGTATCTGACATGGCAGTGCACTATGCACTGTGACCTTTGCAGTAGTTTCAGCATCAGAATCCCCTTTTGATTTTTTTGTCGAAGACTCTTCAGATTCACTCTTCTCTGTTGCACTACATTTCTGAATAGTAATGAACTTATCCATAATGCCTTGTACATATCAGTAGACATCTATAACAAAATTTTACCTTATAGTTCAACTTGATTGAATACAAACTCAAATAGGTTTCATCATGAAATTGATAAAAGCAAAAGAACAACTATAAGACAAAAGAAAAGATTGATTGATTGTTCCCCAAAATATAAGTAAAAGTTGAGGATTTGACTAGTCGGTAAACGGTAATAATACATATTTATTAAGAAATATCATATTATTGTTTGTTTATTTGCAATTTTTATATTGCTAGGAACCAACTGGACATTCCCCTTATATTTGGAAAAATCTGCCAGATTATGCAATCTGGACCTTGATCTTGATTAGCCTATGATAGGCTAAAGTTAGCCTAGGCTAATTAGGAAGGCTAAGTTGTACAGTATTGTGTATATAATGATAATTAATGAATCATAATATGCCTACCTATTCCCTAAATGTCTTCTGTGACAGTAACATATGCAACAGATACCTCTTAGGCAGCCTAACCAAAATGTTTACTTCTTTGCCAAATATCAAAACATGTATATGTTTACAAACGAGCAAGGAACTCAGAAAGGCTCCGAGGCTTCCTTGTATTTGCTGATGCACTTCAGACTTGAACAAGCCACAGAGCTATAAATAAAAAAAACTCTAATCTACCATAAACATTGCTCGGGACTGTCAACATGTATGTTAGGGACAATTACTAATATCGATTACATTATGCAATGGTACATGGGTGCAGCAGTTATGATGGAAGCAGGCCTTTGTAATATTTACATTAAACTTGGAGTTTTCACCTACACTTTCATGGCATGCTCCAGCGAATACAGTTACTGTGGTAACTTTGAGGTGTTGAAGTCGAATAATCAAAATACCTTAATTTCTTATTTCTTAACAGATATACATTTATCTTTATTTCAAGTGATGTATGAATTATAGATACAAAATACATCAAAATGGAGAGTTTTGTTAGTTTGATATGCAGCATAAGATAGTAACATTCATAATTGCAGTAATATGTGTGACACTGTGATAGTGTTAAAGAAAACTTTTAGTTTTTATAGCCTCATGGTGTCACGGGAGAGTTTTTCCCCCTCCACTACATTAGGATACGATAATAACAATACTACTATACAGTATGCACTGTCGTCAGTCTTCTTGCCTGGAGACAGGGGTTGGAGAATGGTACCGTGTCATAGTTGACAGGGTGGGTGTGAAAACTACTGACGTTTACGCTGCCTGGGAATTAGAGTAGGCCTGTCCTTCCTGCTATTACATGATACTCCCTGGGTGTATGGGTCTTATTACTGATGAGGCCAGGTGATGTCTTCCCACTGGGAAATAATTGAAGCGCTGATTCCCATCTAAGGTGGTAAAGGTAAGATGGTGTTGAAGAAAATCCCTGGTACTCAGTTCCTTTCTTTATTACTCATTACATCATGCCAAATTCTCCTAGGCTTAGCCTCCTGGACTTGGTTAATTTACATGTTCTTCAGAACTCCTGGACTAGGTTAATTTACATTAAACTTCCGAACTCCTGGACTAGGTTAAGTTACATATGCGTCAGAACTCCTGGACTAGATCCCTGGAAATATTCCTTTTATTTAATTTTGATTTTAAGAAAAACAACATATGTGAGTAGCTTAATACAACAAAAAAATAACTCTTTATACTGAGAGACCTCAAAAAAATATATCAACTACCTACTAGGGAATTGCTTTACCTTCATAATAGGATAAGTATCAAACGTGGAGCAGCCCTGGAATCAATTAATTCACAATAAGGTGCAAACCATTTGATACCCTACTCCACGCAGTACTAAACATTTGTACAAAATATATGTCATTGGATAAGGCTACCTGAAAGATTTCTGAGAAACAATTAAACTAAAATGAGGTAAAACTAGGCTAAGGTGCCTTTTAACAGGATATAGTCTAGGCTAGGCCTCTTCAGAAATCGTTAAGGATAGCCTATGCAAAGTTTACATGGCTGATTTTTGACTAGGTTACAATAGGCCACAGTCTAATGTTAGGTTAGTTTAATGAGGGTATAGGCTAAGTCCTATGTAATTAAGTTTTCATGAACTTTTATATATATAGCCTAAGCTATTTGTAATAAAAATAGTCATAATTCCTCATTCAAACAGGATATATATATATATATATATATATATATATATATATATATATATATATATATATATATATATATATATATATATACAGTATATATATACATATATATATATATATATATATATATATATATTAGTCTAGGGTAGGCCTTCTTAAATTACTGTATAGCCTAGTCTAAGATCGTGATATGGCAGTGGAAACTTCCATGAGGAGGTAGGGGTAAACCCAAGATACCCTGTCGGACGGCCATTTTGTGGCATATATATTTTGGCACTGGTATCTACAAAAACTTTTATAAAAAAAATATTTATAACTATCTTTTTCTAACGTTTTACAACCCTATCAAATGCTAAGTTACAACTCAAACTAACACAGCAAAATATCATGACAACTAATGAATGTGAAGAATATTTCACCACAAGTAAGATTTTCCATGTTAAGGCGTTGCAATCACGTTTGACTGGGCATGCAACAACGCTGCACTTAAATCTTCGTCTGCTACTGTTCTTTCATGATAGTGATCTGTTCCAACTAATGAACTAACGGTAATATTATGACTTTAAAAGCTTACCTTGCAAGGGATAGATAATAACTTGTATTAATAATTTGGTAAAATAGCCAAAATGAAGGGTGGATATATATATATATATATTGACATCCTTTTCACACCAACAGCGTTCTCGTCCCTATACATGTTTCTTTAGTGTTACCAATATGCAGACGAAAGATTCAGGACAGCGCTCCCACATTCAGAGTGAAAGAAAAACAAAACAACCTTTTGGGGATTACTGTTTTTTTACGTTTTACACCCTATCAAATAGTTGCATTACATGTCCACAACTAATGAAAAGCATCTTTCACGACAAAACATTTTAGGCGTTGCAATCACGTTCGACTGGGCATGCAACTCTCTTGAATCCTCAGCTACTGTTCTTTCATGATAATGATCTGTTCCAACTAAAACTAACGGTAATATTATGACTTTAAAAGCTTACCTTGCAACGGATGATAATAATATTAATAATTAAAAAACAAATGAATGGTGGACCGGTTACGTTTAAGCGGAATAAGTGTTTTCCCATTACAAAGCTTTTCAAAACAAGGGAAGAATGTATTCGACGACAACAACAAAAACGAAAACATTTTATAGTCCCCACTCTTAATAGAGGAGGATGGACAATTTTTCAATAATAAATGGAATACCAAACAGCTCCTTAGATGGGTCTGACAACTAATGGAACCAAACAGGTCTTGTGCAGTAGAAACAAGCAAAAATCTCAACTAGAGACTAAACGGACTCTTGCAACAACATAAAACGAGGATATACTCGAGTACTAAATGGGGACACTACCCTATAGGTGTGCGTTCAACACAGCTTTCCTAATAGCTTTGCCTAGCCTAATACTGGGGTTGGGTTGACTCCACTTACACAGGATGTCACATCACTCTGCAACAAAAGAGTTCTCCACATATGAAGACAGAATTTACTCCTATTGAGGCGTCCTAATGATTATCAAACTCACCAGAGATCTTGGCTAGAAACGACTCTAAACTTGAATTTCGTAGGGATTTGGAAAGTGGTGTACTCTATCCACAAAGATGTACCAAACCAGTACTACAAGAGCAAAACTCTGACAATTTCCTATAAGACAAGACCCATAAGACCATAATTGCATACCCAACCAGGGCACTATGTGAAATCTTGTACAAAATGTTTTACATTACTTCTTTGTTCATTACCTCAAAACTATAAAGTTTTCACATTACTGGCCACTGCGAATAGAAAAAAAAATATACATTCATCAACCTTAAACTAAGTAAAAGAGAACACACAAACGTACAAAACTACAATACTGTACATCATTACCAATATTAGAAAACGCGAGTCTCTACTACACTGGGGAAACAAAGTCTCTCCCCTCAGCAAAAGTCTATGTACATTACCATACAAGAGTCTATATCTCTTCAATGAGACGTGAGGGAGGCACAATATTCCTAGCACCTCTTGTACAAACTCCTTCAGTTACTATATCAGGCACATTTTCAGAGTGCTCTTTCATGGTAACTAACCATTCTTCATCGGGAATGGCTTTAGTTTATTAGCAGCTCGTTCTACGATTGTATCGTGAAACAAATTTTTCAACACATAAGTGGATCCATCTCGCACAATTTCTATCACTCTATAGGGTCCGAGCCACTTAACATTTAATTTTTTACTAGTACCAGGTATTTGAGTCTCATTTCTGACCCAGACTAATGAATTCTTTTCAACACTCGTATTCACTCTCTTTCAGTTAGCTATACTTAAAAATGTTTTTGACCTCTCTAAGTGGGTCTTTTCGATTATCTCATGAACTTTGGCGATATCAGAATCACTCACTTCATCATCAATTGATGGCAATGTAGTTATTATTTGTCTAGCTGGTCTCCTGCTAAAGAAGACATAATGTGGCTGTTCACCTGTTGTTGCGTGGACAGCACAATTAAGGACCCGTTGGGTCTCTCCTAAATAGGTTGGCCACTGATAAGGATGACCCTGACACATGACATTCAACAGGGTCTTCATAGTCCTATGCATTCTTTCTGATATGCTGTTACCTTCAGGATGGTATGGTGTGATGAAACCAGTGTTTATGTTGTGCTTTTGGCAAAGATCTCTAAACTGTTGTGATGTGAATTCAGCACCATTGTCAAGAAATTACACCCTGGAATTCCAAAATCATTTAAATATTTCTGGAAATTCTTACTGACCACTCCTGTAGTCTTATTCCTCAGTGGGTAAAACTTCACAAAGCGTGAATAATGATCAATCACTGTAAGAACATAACGGTACCCATTTGCACCAGACATCATATCTGTCAAATCAATACTGATACGCTCCAAGGGTTTATGAACTGGTGGGAGTTCTTGGAATTTCTGCTGTAAGGATGGACTGTCTTTATGAACCTGACATGTAATGCATTCTTTAACAAACTTAACCACATCAGATCTAAGTGAAGGCCAATAGAAGTAAGTCTCCAGAGCATCAATAGTTTTCCTTCTCCCTAAATGACTAGCAACAGACTCATGACCAAACTTCAAAGCAGCTTTCCTAAGCTCCTGCGGTACCACAAGTCTTAACTGAATACTATTGTCATGCTTGTCAGCACTCAGATATAACAAGCCTTCATACAGCATAAACTGATGGATGAACGCTCTGGGAAACTTCTTCCTAGGCAATTTTCCTCCTTCTAAGTATGCAATCAATTCACCCCATCTTGTTTCACCTACCTGCTTAGCCTTGTATTCTTCCTTACTCAACCCAAGATAATTGTCTTGATTATTGTGAAAGATTGCCCTAACTGGCCTACTTAACTGATCAGCTACCTCATTGTGCTTTCCTGGCCTATACACAACTTTGAAGCGATAATCCTGCATTTCAATAATCCATCTATTCATCCTAGGTGATTTTGTCTTTCTTTTGAATACTGACACAAGAGGTTGATGGTCTGTGTGGATTGTAAACATGCTACCCCAAAGAAAATGATGAAACTGCCTACATGCTAACACAATAGCCAAGGCTTCCCTGTCAGTAGTAGAATATCTCTGTTCTACAGGCTTCAATTTCTTTGAAAAGTATCCAACAGGTTTCAAAAGGCCACCACTCTCCTGCATCAGCACTGCACCTACATGATCCAGACTAGCATCTGTGAATAACTGAAAAGGTCTTGTCATGTCTGCTTTTATGAGCAAAGGAGCTGTCATAAGGAGCTGTTTCAACTGCTCAAAACTAGACTGACACTCTGGTGTCCATGCAAATGGCTCTTTCATTCTTAAGAGATTGGTTAAAGGGACAGCAATTTTAGCAAAATTTTGTATGTGCTTGCGATAAAATCCACACATTCCTAAAAACCTCCTAGTTTCTTTGACATTAGTAGGAGCTTTCATATCTTTGATGGCACTTATGTTGTCAGGACAAGGCTTGCATCCTTTGGATATTATATGGCCAAGAAATTTTATCTCTTTTAGCGCAAACTGACACTTCTTGATGTTTAATTTCACACCCTTTTCACTAAATAATTTGAACAGCTCTTCTAATCTCTCAATTAATTCTTCCAAGCTGGGTGCCCATACTACAATATCATCTAAATAATTCTTTATGTATCCCTTTTTTATTAATGGGGCTAAGATATTACCCATTACCCTTGAAAATATAGCAGGGCTGCAACTCAAACCAAACGGTAACCTCTACTAATCTAATTCTACTTGATAATAAGCGTCTTTCATGTCCAATGAAGGATAAAATTGAATCCCTGATGCTGACTCAACTAACTCGTCTAACCTAGGCAAAGGATGTATGTCAGTTTGAAGGTGGGTATTGACTTTTCGATAGTCCAAGCACATCCTTTGAGAATTTTCTGGTTTCCTTACCAAGACTATAGGACTTAACCAAGCAGCTGTGGATGGCTCAATTATATCTTTAGCTTCCATATCCTCCAACATATTTGCAATAAACTGCTTGGCTTTCTCGGGGTATCTATACATGGGTGACCTAACTGGTTCAGAGTCACTAACATTAATATGTCCCTGAACTCCCTTGAATCTTCCTATTTCATTACTCTCCACTATGAAAACTTGGTGATTTTCCATGACCAGATTCTTTAATTGGGCCTGCTGTTCCTCATCTAAATGTGACCAATCTTGCTGTGCAATCAAATTTTCCAGCTTTCTCTCTCTAGTGCATCCTTGTTCTGGTACAACACGCATGCTTTCAGGGATCAGCTCATTCCTAATTTCAATCTTTCAACATGTGGGAGCTACCGAAATGATGTCCCTTTCGTCAATCTTATTGTAAGCACCTATCGGCGTTCCTATTTTCAACTTAACTACACCCTTTGTACTATTTATGAGAGGTATATGTACTTCCTGATTATCAGTGACTTTAAGGCACAAAGCCTTCATAGCACCATTTGCTTTTAATTCTAAAGTATATTCGAGTATTGTATCTTTTATTTCATTTACAGATACAGCATAAACACCTGCAGAAGAGGGAGGTAGGATAATTTTTTTCTTTAATCTTATCTCATCTACTCCAAGGCTTAATGGCTGAATGGTTTTGAGATTCCTAATTCTCCTTCTGGAAGGTTTCAGTTTAAGAAGCCCCACACGATATGTAATATTATCCCAAATTACTATACCCTTTATACTATCCCATGTTAGACGAGCAACCCCAAGCAAATCTGCGCCCAGTAGAATTTCTGTATCTAACAAGTTGTATGGCACAATATAAAATAAGTGAGTAACAACTCTAGTGCCACTATGAACATTTAAATAAACAGATCCTAGTACTGGTACAACTGCCTGGGTGACTCCCATTAACCTTGGTAAATTTCTCATCTTGGCAGGCTTCAAACCTAAGCTTTCAACAAAGGATTTCTTAACTATACTGGCACAGCTACCTGTATCAACTAAAGCTTCAATCATGTTATCATTAACCACCAGACTGATACTAGGAGCTTGTGCCGGACTTCCTAGTCAGTTTATACCTACTTTTCCTGGACATCCTACATGACCTCTCCTACTATTTTGTTGGAAACAATCAAAACAAACTCCCTTGGGAGGATCAAGAGGACAATCAGACAGATTATGGTCAGTCACTCTGCAAAAGGCACAATATTTACTATTACTCTTTTGTTTCTTCATGTTTACCTTCTCCAGTTTTTTATTTAACTCTTCAAGCTTCTTTCTTAAATTATCTAGCTCACTTCTTTGTATTTCCCCCTGTTGAACACCTGTTACTGGGGTTGATGACTGAAGATTCCCAGTGCCTGAAATTGGCAAGACTCTATTCCCATTACTACTATTCATTCCTTGAGCCCTATAATATTCTTCTTCAGCCCATGTCATGAAATTTTCCAATGGAATATAGTCTGCTAAGAAATCAACTAGTTTGGCTTGGGCCTGTAAATTCAATCCTTTATAAACCTTTGTCTTAAGGAATTTATCAGATGTTGGAATTGGATCATTGGGGAATTTCAAAGCTAAAGCTGAGATTTCACACTGTAATTTATCAATAAAGGAACTAAGAGGTTCATCAAAATAGTAAGTCATGGCAGTAATCTTTTGCCATGCTTGTAACAGAGTGGCTGAGCCAATAAACTGCTCATAAGTTTCTTAATCTCATCCCAAGGTAGATTATTACCCAGTTTTGCTAACTCTGCTGTTAAGAATGTAGCTATATCCAACTCAACCCGGGCCATTGCCACTTCTATTCCCCTGTCATCTGAGCTAGTGCATGACTCTACCTGCCTAAAAAAAGTATCAAGTCTGTTGTCAGCAAGAACTCCCTTGAGTTCAGAAAGTTTGAGAAGGGCTACATCTTTGTGTTTTAACACTGGTACATTTTGAGGAATTGCTACTGGAGTATGGATTGGTATTATTAAAGGGATAAGTAGGCTGTGATCCAAGGAAAGGATTTGGTATAACAGTCTGTTGACCTTGCTGCAAAATGAATGGGTTTGACTGATTGGTATGATGTTTTTGACAAGAGTTACCTGATGGTGGATCAGGTATAGGTGTGGATGGTTGTGTACGGGGTTGTACTACGACTGCAGGGTTAGGTGGTGTTGATGAGACATTTATGGGTATTAAGGGCACTGTACTTGTGATAGTAGTTGTGTTTTGTAGTGGGTATTTGGTATTTGTACGAGGCAGTATTGGGGTCTGTATTGTGGGGTTCCTGTTATAGTATTGAGGTTGTCACATGAGAGTGGATCACTTGGAATGTGAGACGTATGTGGTGTAGACATTATGTGTGGTTGAGTGATATTATGTTTGGGTGTTAAGTGTTGTACTGTCCCCTGTATATCAACCAACTTCTGGTCCAAGTCCTTGATTTGATTTGATAAATCTCCCACTTGATGTCAGGTCTTGAATTGTCAAACACAATTTACAGTTTCCGGTTTATTTATGTTCGGGCCGATGACCAAATGGCGATAATATTAAAAACAAATACAAAATATGGAAAAATATGTTCAGGAGCTCCAATGGGTGAGGGGTGTATCCTTAAGGTAGATATGATGAACTCCAGATTTCTAAATTTCAGGGAAAAACAAAAACTCCGTTCTGGAACTTCCAGACGACAGCAACATCGCTGCTTGGTCACTGGTCTTCTGACTACCGTGATTTTGGGAAACTGGCAATTCCCTCTTTTTACTCTGACATTACTCCCCTCCTAGGAAAGCCTTGTTGTCCCGCGAATCACTGCATCCACATCATCTGAAATTATGCAAATATTTTAAATAACTGAAAATACAATAGTTTATTTTTTTCACCTAATAAATATACACAAACTCTTAAGAACTCGCTAACATACATGAAACTTTCAACAATAACTCCTAGTTTAAAGAACATTGAATAGGCTTACCATAGAATATCTTATTAATTTGAGACTAACAAAACTTTCATACATGTAAACTTGTTCACAACAGGCGATGTTGTGAAGCGAAAATAGCATTGGAGACATTCATAACGTTGAATATCTATGCTCCCTAAGCAACGGAGTTTCCCCTGCAATTAACCTTGGCCAAGATTATGTGTTGCAGCAATGGGTCTACAGTTACCTCAGTGGGAACTTCAATACTCCTTCACACATCTTTTACATACCTGCGTAAACATCAAACTGAACAAACTATCCCTTGACCACCACACCTGGAACTGCAATCAGTTTAATTTTTCCTTCGTCTCAAATTATAGTCATGTCCAAAATGAACGTTCTCCTCCTCACCACTTGAAGAATCAGACCAAACTTCTGTCTCTGTGAACCATTCTTTCCTGTGAATAACTCTTTTTAACTTTCTGGCATGTTTCTCAAATACTTTAGTAGGGTTAACAGGGTCAATTAATTTATACACTACATCGCCTACTTTCCCTACTACTTCAAAAGGACCTTCCCAGTATTTATTTAATTTACGACTCCTTCCTGGTAATGGCGATTCCTTCATTGCTTCCACTAAATCCCCGATATCAAGGTTGTCTTCTTTAGTAAGTTTCTTATCGTACTGCTCCCTGTATCTCTGCATATTCCTCTTTGAAGATTCTTTAATTGCTTCATGAGCTCGTTTAAGAGAATCTTTTACTTCAGGCTCTCCAGACTTGTAATGTAACAAAAGGCCAGCCACTCCCATTTGCCTGCGAACAGTCCTAGAATAAAAGGCCTTAAAAGCTGTTGTATTAAGGGTGGAATGGACAGAAGTGTTTAAGCTGTACTGAACATAATCCAGTAAACTAGGCCATGTTCGAGGATTATCTCTACACAAAATTGTCAATGTAGTCTTCAAAGTACCGTGAATTCTTTCAGTTATTGCATTACTCTGTGGACAGTAAGGTAATGTCATAGCAGTTTTAATACGAAGATCCTCACAATGGAATACCAGAAATTGTGCAAAGTGATAGAGGAACGAACTTTATTTCAAAATTATTCTAGGATGATGAATTTGTTAGGGAGGAAACAACAGTTATCAACTGCTTACTTCATCCAGAAACTGTTAGCCTGGAAAGGTCTCAACAAAGACTTTGGAGAGTATGTTAACTGTAATGAATTAGGAAAAGAATGGGATGCTGGTTTACCTTTTGATGTTATCTTGAAGTTAGAATGTTTAATAAGAAAATATGGGATGTTCATCAAATGAAATGATTTTTGGGTTGAGACGTGAGAGGTTGAGCCAAAGAGCTTCCAGAGAATTGGGAAGAAAATCAAGAGGAAGTTCAAGGAGAAGATGAAGAACTTGAGGAAAGGTTAAGAGAAATTGAATTTTCTTTGTGAAAATTTAAAAATATGTCAAGAGAAAATGAAAAGGGTGTTTGAGGATGCAAGACTAAGCTAAGAAATTTAATGCGTTGGACAGCAAAGTTCTAGTGTTCTTATCAGTGAAAAGATTTCCTCCTTTACCAGTAAGTTTCAAGGTCCTTATAGGATAACAGAGAAATTAAGTGATTGAACTTATATGATTGAAACACCAGGAAGAAGGAAACGACAGAGGAAGATACATGTGAATATTTTGAAACCTTACTTTTCAGAGACTAGAACTGAAATAGTGTCAATAACCCAAACAACTTCATCTACAGAGGAGGATGATGGCTACGAATTGGGAGCTGAAAACAAGATGAACAATTCTTCATCATTGGAAAAATTTGGAGAACAAACTAAAATATTTGAGTGTTGAGGGAACGTAATGACCAAGTGCAATGATTCAAAGTTCCATGAAATTTTGCAGATGTACCTAGGTATACCAATTTGACAAAACACGAGATAAAGATCAGAGATGATGGAAACCTTTTAGTAACAAAGTAGGCTTCTCTTCCAAGTGTATCACTTTTTCATTGAGACGTTTTGGAAAAAAAAGTTGCATATTTATTAAAGCATGATTAGCAGAATCCATTTCGAGTCACAGTAGTTCTCCATGTGTTAGTGAAGAAACCAGATGGCTCATTTAGGATGTGTACTGATTATAGGAAAACTGAATTCCATCAGTGTGGCTGATCTATCCTCTGCTCTTTATTGATCAATTACTTGATATTTATGGGGCAAGCCAAGTTTGTTTCCTAAGATAGACTTGTTGAAAGGATATTATCAAATTCCCTTTTAGATGAGTAATACGTTACAATAAAGGTTCATTATTCCTTTTGAACTGTATCAATATATACCATTCTTGTAGAGATAGAGTAACATTTCTTTTGGAAAGAATTGTGTAATTGTCGATTACTTATCCCGTTCCGAATCACTGCATTCAAACCTAGGATAATTAATCTTCTAGTGAGGATTATAATGATGTGACTTTATGGCGCATATTTTTCTGCAATAATATATTTTCTGTAATTTTTAAAGTATTTTCTCTTTATATTTGTCATGTGTTGTGTGTTGGAAATATCAAATCTCAGATCTAAAAGGGCTAGTTGACAGTGTGATACAGGTTACTTCTGTGAGAGTCAAGTTTGTACAGCTGTAGGCCAATGTTTATTAGGTGTCAGATGTACAACCAGGGTAACCCTTTGTTTTGAAGGGTCGTGCCAAACCACTTAAGTTTTCAACAAAAAGAGAGATGAAGTGACAGGTTTAGATAATTTTTGTTGACTAGGGCGAGGGCAAGAGAAGGTTTGTTTGAACAAGTGTTCAGACAAGAAACTTCTGTCAATTATACAGATGAGGACAGGCAAATAGGCCCATTCTCAACTCAGGGGAAAACCTCCTCTGAGGAAGATTCCTTGTTAATTTCCCTTGTTATTTTTTTTTCATTCTTACCTCCTCAAAAGATTCTTGGGTGTTCTCAAAAAAGTCACAAAATGTTGGTTTCTTCTCATAGTGCAGGCCTAGAGGCAGGCAGTCCACACAGAGAACCCTGATTGGTTGCCTCTCTCTCTCTCTCTCTCTCTCTCTCTCTCTCTTCCTTCAGAAGAGAGTTAAATTTATAACAATTTATTGTGTGGTCACTAATAACATATAATTTTTGAGATTTGAGTTTTGGTGAAACTGTATAATCTTATAGTTGCCATATATAAAGTGTTTTGGGCTACAGCAAGGGATTTTATAAAAGTGATATAAGCTTGTGTAAGGTAAAGTGGATTTTTGCTTAATTTTACCATGGTAAAATAAGAGTACTCAGGAGATTTTACCGTAGTGAAATTATTGTTGATAAATTCTTTGTGCATTTTGTGTTTGTTTTGGATTTTGTGTGTTCTTGTTTTAGCATTTTCAAAGTTTTGTATTTATACCTCATAGTTTTACCCAAATTTTGTGTTGGTGATTTATCATTTATGTGCTTAACATTTTATAAATTAAACATTACACTTGATTTGATTTACATTCTTGTTAAGAATCAATGA
Organism: Macrobrachium rosenbergii; assembly: GCF_040412425.1. Classification (NCBI taxonomy): domain Eukaryota; kingdom Metazoa; phylum Arthropoda; class Malacostraca; order Decapoda; family Palaemonidae; genus Macrobrachium; species Macrobrachium rosenbergii. The sequence continues at coordinate 47,399,292 of NC_089784.1, forward strand.
AACTCTGTGTTGTTTTCAAGTAATGGTAAATTTTTCACACTGTGATTTCTTATTATAAATTTTGAACTTAAAAACAAATTTTGTATTTAAAATTATTAAGCACAGTGTTTCATTTGTTGACCACTCGTGAGCAGAGTTATTTGTGTGTGTGCATATAAGGCAAGGTGATAAACATGTTTTGCTCTCTCAGTTTACTGAAGCGAATTAAGACCAGGGAACAGTTATAGTTGTTTGATGGAGGATGCCCTTTTTATCTAGTATATTTAATACCACACATAATTGACAAACTTAGTTTGATTTTTCAAGTGATAATCAAGTTTTAAGGGATTACTGTTGCCTTTTGAAAGTTCAGTGGTAATTTTATTGTTATGAGGGTTCAGGTATCTGGCTGAAGTGAGGTAAATTTTTAGATTTTGTATTAGATGTATGATAACCAGGTACTTGGTGCACTTCGTGGGAATATATATATATATATATATATATATATATATATATATATATATATATATATATATATATATATATATATATATATATATGAATTTAATTTAAAACAACAGCTGAAATCTCTTAGATAAAAACTCCCGTCTGGAAGTGTGAAAATGAATACTCCACACTTACTCAAAACAATGGCTGGTGAATAGAGTTGACTGATAAATGAATAAAAGTAACAAAAAAGAGACATTGTCTTTAGGACTAATTGCTTTATCTCAGTTTTCCTGAGCATGTACGGAGCCAACGCCTGTATATGACAGCTAGAAAAATGTACAGTTGATTTTTTTGCTCACAATGTGTTCTGTACAACGCACTGATGGAGTTCTGTGGTACTCTATATTAGTTCTGCCTAAAGAGAATATTTATATTTTCCATAATTATTTATTCTTTATTCTACGCCAGTATTTAGCTTTTATCACTTTCTCGTTATTTATTCTGATATTAAGATCACGAGAAAGTTGAGAGTTCTTTAATGACAAGTGAATCTTAATATCTCAAAATGCTGAAGCATAATCTTTCTATCCTTAACATTTACCTTCCATCTCTTCAGTGAATGTTTTATTTGTCTATTTGTTTATTTACATCAATTTCCATCTTAATTTTGTCACACTTTTTTTATTGTTTGTTATGTGTTCTTTTTTAACTGAAGACTATTTAGCCAATGGAAGTTTTTGGGTCGCAAATCATATCATACTTAGCTATGCTCACTGTGACTATTGTTATAATAATAATAATAATAATAATAATAATAATAATAATAATAATAATAATAATAATAATAATAATAATAATAATAATAATGTTTCGATTCATTATCAATTTAACATTTTTGATTAAATAATAATAATAATAATAATAATAATAATAATAATAATAATAATACACACACACACACACAATTAATTCGACCCTTATCAATTTAAGATTTTTCGATGAAAATTATTCTGTCTAGAGAACGACGAATAATAATAATAATAATAATACACACAATACACACACACACAATAATAATAATAATAATAATAATAATAATAATTGATTCAGCATCACATTTTTCGACTAAAAGAACATTATTTGGAGAAAGATGAAATTCCTCTCCTTACTTAAAGTTCGTTGACTTCATGTGAAACCCTTAGAAATTGGCCTTTGTCCTAGGCCAGTCTTGGGGTCTGTGACAATCCAATTTCTTTGCATACCTCGGCTATAGAGTTCTACTAGGGTCCATTTAGGACAAGATTTATAAGGCAGCGCTGATATTGTTGGGGCATAGTTTTTCCTCACTGTGACCTTGTGCATGTGTGAGGTCACCATTCTGTTGTGTTTTGTTTGGTTGTCATTTTGTTGCCAAGGAAGAAAGTGGAGATGGTTATTTTTCATGTTGTTGTTGTTATGATGGCTATTAAAGTAAAATATTAAATTCTTCCGATATATATATACTGTATATATATATATATATATTATATAGACAGAGAAATAGAAAAATATAGGTAGTAGAAAGTCTTTTTTATTCTTATAAAGAAAAATTAATTTTTAATTTTCTTCCCAAGCTTTCCAAAATCAGCCATAGGGAGAGAGAGAGAGAGAGAGAGAGAGAGAGAGAGAGAGAGAGAGAGAGAAAGAGAGAGAGAGAGAGAGAGAGAGAGAGAGAGAGAGAGAGAGAGAGAGAGAGTTACTGGATCATAGTATACTGAGGTTAATGTACTCAGGAAAAGATTAATGCAGGTGACGTCTAGACATTGTGCCAAAAAAAAGAAAAAAAAACTAGGTTCTTCCGATTGATGTGAAAACATCCCTTCAGTAATACCAGCACTGAATCTGTCATGCTGATATGTCACTCAGAGTCACAAGAAAATCAGCTGTTTTGTCAACAAAGTAAAGTACTTAGTGATGATGCTATATCTTGAAATGAAACCTCAAGGAACATTTGGAAATGACATGTAACTAATAATAATAATAATAATAATATTATTATTAATATTAATATTACATATATTATTAATAATAATAATAATAATTATAATATTATTATTATTATTATTATTTTTATTATTATTATTATTATTATTATTATTATTATTATTATTATTATTATTGTTTAATTTTGATTTATTTATATTGATTTTTTTTGGTCTATCACACTCATCCTATTCGACAGGGTGGTTTTTATAGTGTGGGGTCTCCGGGTTGCACCCTGCCTACGCTATGAGTCTACTTTTCACTATGTGCTCTGTTTCTAGTAGCACATCCTTTCTGCACATGAGTCCTGAGCTACTTCGACATCTAGTTCTTCCAGATTCTTCACGGACCTGATAGTGCCTAGTGTTCCTAAGTGATTATGGGTACAATTTCACTCGGCATATCCTACATCCTTCTTATTTCTATTTTCAGGTCTTGATACTTATCAGGTTTTTCTTTCTTTCATTTACTATATGTCCTATGGTATTGCGACGTCAATGACTGACTCTTTCTTCTTTGATTTTGTCAATCAACGTCATTACCCGGTCCATTGGCACGTATCAGTCCCAGGGATCTTTTGTCTGATCGTTTTCATCAGTCCTTGGAGAGGTTTGCGTTCGTACCACTTATTAATGCAAGCTAGCTGGTGTTTCTGCACAGGCTCTAAAGTGGAGGGCTTTTGCTACGAATCGTTCTTTTTAATTGTTCTGCGCGCTGGACATTCGTCACATCTGTTTATGGTCTCTGCCTTTCTATATTGTACTTCCTGCATAGTGGGTGAGATGTTATTTCCATCTAATACCCTTGGATATCTGCTTCTTAGGGCTTGATCTTTTATGCCACTGTTAATATCCTTCTGTTTCCTTCCTTGAGTTCTCCTCTTGCGCCATTACATGTTTCATCGTTGGCCAGTTCTTAGTCTGTATCAATGCCGTCCGTGCATTGTTTTGTTGTGCCATTCCTCTGTTCTATTTATCTCTCCTATCTCCGTAAGTATTTCTGGTCTCGCTCACTTATATCAGTCCTTCCATGCATTTCTTATCCATTCATCTTCACTGTTTTCAGATATTGCCTGAGTGCTTGCTCGTGATGTTTGAGACGGTGTCCTCTATATGCTTGCAGCCCTTTCCCCTTTCCTTTCGTGTTGTGTGTTTAGTCTGTATTTGCCTTGGGGTATAGCGTGCTCTATGTAATAGCGTTGTCATGTGTTTTCTAGTTTTCAGGTCTATGCTGCGGAGTTCAACCTTCGTCCGCTCCACTACTCCTGTGCTGTATCTGATTACTGGCACTACCAATGTGTTTATGGCTTGTGTCATGTTTCCGCTGAGTTTTGACTTGATATCGCCTTAAGTCTCTGTATATTCTTTCCTGGATTGCATCTTTTAATCTCTTAGTTGCTTTATATCCTCTCCTTCTATTATTCCCAGGCATTGCATCCCGTCTCCGTGTTTGCTGCTATTCCCGTCTGGTAGCTTTATCCCTTCAGTCGTTGTTACTTATTTTGCCTTTTGTATGTTGACCATGGCGCATTTTTCCATTCCAAACTCCATCCTGATGTCCCAAGATACAATCCTTACAGTCTGGATTAGGGTATCCATTTCCTTGATGCTCTAATACTCACAGCTTGATGTGTCGTCCATGAACATCAGATGGTTAATTCTGTTGCCTTCTATCTTGCGTTGTTATCCAGCATCCATCTTCTGCAGTACTTTTGTCATGGGAATCATGGCTACTATGAAGGGTAGTGGGGACAGTGAGTCGCTTTGAAAGATCTACCCCGTGATGTTAACCTCTGCTAGTCGTATCCCAGAGCTGTGTTCTGTATCAGTTGCGCATTGTATTTTAAGAACTGATGTTTTCCTCTTGCTCCCATATATTTCGTATTCATTAGCCACGTGTCCGGTATCATGCCGAGGCTTTCTTGTAGTTAATCTATGCCATGCTTAGGTTGGTTCTCCTTCTCTTACTATTCTTCATTACCATTTTATCTATCAGGAGCTGGTCTTTTGTGGCCCTACACTTCCTTCTGCAGCCTTTCTGTTGGTGGGGGATGGTGTTTGTATCCTCTAGGTAGAGTGGTGCACCATCGGGATGGACTGTTACAACATTGGGGCTAGTCAGTCATTGATGGGTGATCCCTCTCTCGGTGCTGGTTCCTTGGGAAAGATCTCTTACCACACCTCCTAAGCCTACTCAGCTGTAAATGAGCACCTATTCCCTACCGGGGTAGGGTCCAGTCAGGCTGAATAGCAAAAACTCAGCAATGATGGAAAGAAATGAAAGATTAAACGACAACGACTAAATGGAACCTCTGGCAACAAAAGAGCTTCGTCCGGCAACCAGACCAGGCATACAGCCCAATTGACGGGGAGGACGGTCAGGTACTTGGAGGTCGTCATCCAGCAACTGACCACCACGACGACAGTTACCAGCAACCAGAGACTGTAGCTACAGATTATTATTATTATTATTATTATTATTATTATTATTATTATTATTATTATTATTATTATTATTATTGTTAGTTCAAATATAACAAGCCAGAATGACCTTTAATTTATAAACAGAACTTCTGCTGACTAGAGTATGCACTAAAATACAAATAATTCCTCTTTAGCTTTCTCAGTATCAAATAAATAAAACAAACCTTCATACAAAGACTTTATAAGATGATTATAGAGATCATCAAAGAAGACTTGAGTATTGACTAACATGACAAGGGCTTTGGGACTAACTGATGTGATCTCACAATACATCATTGATAATTAACCTAATGTTACCTTGTTAATGATGATGCATATTTTCACATTCAGAATCACCTGTATTAAGAAGTCCTCTGTACCCAAACTTCAGAATGGTAAACATCATGGAAAATGTTGTTTGTAGTTTCATATAAAAAAATATAGAGAAACTTATGCTTTATGAAATTGGCATTTTCCTGGTGTCTATATTTAAATCATTGATAGCAAATACACTGTATATTGAGTTTCCTTTGGTCAATTACCTGTTTCATCCTTCTCTCTGTCTCACGAATATTTCCTCTCTCTCTCTCTCTCTCACTCTCTCTCTCTCTCTCTCTCTCTCTCTCATCTTTTACTTTTCTTTTAGGACCCTCCACTATATTTCCCTTGAACCACTTATCTCTGTTTACAAGACACTTACTATCTATCTCTCTCTATGTATAGCATTATATATATATATATATATATATATATATATATATAGATATATATATATATATATATATATATATATATATATATATATATATATATATATATATATATATATATACATATATTGTCATAAACTGACCTTGTGGGTTTGGTAGGGAAATTGAAACAAAATTATTATTGATGCTGCCACGAAACCAAGAAAGTCCAGTTTACTTAAAAGCAAAAGGAGAAGTTATTTGGAAACTTACCTTAGATTTTCCTGATTTACAGATTGAATAAGGAAGGTCGCCATATGGAAGTAGACTGCTTTACAAGTTTACAGGGTTCATTTACAGACTTATGTGAACAGCATAATCACTACAAGATTCAGTTATAGTGACACAGGGAAGAAGGATGCAATGATCTGGCAACAAGCTGATTGTAATGGGGCCAATATATGTAATACAATCAGGCCAATGATAATAATAACATTCTGTCTTGCCCGGATTACACGAAATAGTCTCAGGTAATGCAAATGATGGAACTCCAGGATGGGAGGATAATTCATGTGAACATTCAGGCCACAACGGAATTCGTTACTGACTGCGACCAGGAATTATCAGGATTTCGGTGGCAGATGAGATCCTGAAGTATGGATAGCGATCAAAGCACGTAACGTCCCCTGAAAGAGACGTTCTCGTTAGGAATGACGGTATATACTGTGAAGGAGATGAATCCCCTATGAAATATCACCCAATACACATTCTTAAATACAAATCATAACGTAGCCTGAAGATGATTATTATATCATAATCACGCATGCAATAATCTGAGAATCGAGCAGCATAGGCTTTAACAATGAACACGTGATCGACACAATAATAAAGATAAATTAACAATTATATAGCTTAATATAAATAGCCCTTAAATTGCACTGGTGGAGGGATAATTTCATGGTTATCACGATCTTTACTTGAATTCAAGGCACACATGACAAGGCGGGATACAGGCAGAATTCGAAAAGGAGGGATTGCTTTGTGAAGAGGTTAAAAGTTTAAAGAAATGGAATTTTAAGGAGTTTAAGTAAAGGGGAAAGGGATGGTCTTGACTACTTGCAAACGTACGAACCTTTTACGACTGTTGTTGGCGCCTACAACCATTCCAGGTGTCCACTGAAGTCAGTCCAACCAGCGGAGCTGGAGAAAAATGCAGCGCGTCCGCTAGAGATGAATTCAGAAGAGCGTCTCCTCTGCTTCAAAAGCAGGGCTTTTCGAAGACTGACATGGGCCAACTGCACCTGCAAGCATGTCAAAAGGACCAGCAAGGAGGGCAGAGGAAAGCACACTTATCATTATATGCCTACAGATTAGAGTCTGACCTGTTCCCTAGCGCTAAATGGCCCTTTTGGCCTCCCCTATCCTTACATGTCTCCCCATCGCATGATGGGGGTGAAAGGGGGTTTGTATTGTTTACTGGATCGCGTGATGTTGGGGGGGGGGGTGTAAGGAGACCTAGCTAACAGCTGTTGACTGGTTCAAATAGGCTTGGTGTTTGCGCGGTGCCCGCTAAATCCCCTGAATTGATAGGCAGGAATAACAGATTATTTCAAAATTAAATAATGGAATCAAAGTTACAGGAATGAGGGAGGTTTATTCTTGACAGGTCCCCCCTTAAAAAAGGCCCTTCACAACCTTTTGGGTGTGAGGGTCTTAGCTAATTCCTCCCGACTGGCCCGTGACCCTACATAAAATCTCCACGACTCTGGCACTGAACGAGCTGGCACTAACTAATGGCATGCACTGAACAAATTGAAATACGATGCACCTGAAGGGTAATTCACAATGTGTGATTAAGTAATATATCAGTTTGAGTCTAGAGTGGGTTGGAAGGAGGTTAGTTGGAAAAGGGTTAGTAGTACAAAGGCCTAAGTGGTTAATGGTTAATGCTATGGGATCAGAGGTCACATTGGTGGCTACCCTCTGTGCAGGTGCCAGGATCGCTCTGAGATGGAAGCTGCACTGTGCCAACGCGGGCACGAGTGCCAAGAGAGCTTATGGCTCTGACTCACTAAGTAAATTTCTTCCGCCCCTCGTGGGTTTCCAGTCTGGCTAGGCCATTCTTAGGGGGCGATGAGAATACTGACTCTGAAGAACGGCCAGGAGTGCCGTCAGGAGCAGGATCAGGGGCAGCCTGAAGGGCTATGGGCTAGCCTCCTACTTTGGCTGCTGTGACAACCGTCGTGGGAAGAGAACCAGCGTCTGCATCCTGGCCGGACAGCTCCTGGTCGACCAGAAGAGAGGTAACGTCCAGGCCTGCTAGAGGGTCGTCCTCAGCAGGTGGAAGAATGTGGGAAGAAGAAACATTAGGGGTTGGAGGTTCACACTGTGCGATGATCACAGTGGTGAGATTTGGTGGATCTCCCGTAGGAGGATCCAAGTCATGTTTGGGGTCCGGCACTGGCACTAACTCAGGGCCAGACTCGGGAAGTACATTGCAGGGAACATCCAGCCAAGATGGGTGGAGCTTGGCACTGCCCAGTGCTTGCAAGTGGCACTGGCAGCGAACTGGTGTCAGACAGAGCTGGAAGGCGACCCGGGGATCAAGACCTCGGTCCCCGGCATGATTTGACAGCGATTCCTGTCTTAATGAGAGGACTGGGCCTCTTAGGTCAGTGGAGTTGGCCGCTGCGGCTAGCCTACTGGGGCACTTTGCCCATCTCTCCAAATGGCCCCTTACGTTGCAGGTCTTGCAGCGGTAATTTGTTCAGTCCCTTTGGAATGAGGGCGTAATTCCTTGGTGGCTGTCCGGTCGCAAGACCCACGGACCCAGCCTAGCAGGTGAATGTGGTGGATTAGTATTGGCTGACGGTAAGTACAGCTGTCACAAAGGTTGTAACCATCTGAAGATGTGGTGCTGGAGGTGCTGGCGGAAGCAGCCAGGCAACAGAGCGGTAAAAGACATTCCCAGAGTGATGCCTCGACCAAGCAGGAACTCCACCTCATGCCTAATTCGCTGACAACGCCAAGACGATGCACCTTGTTGCTCCAAGGGGCAATCACCTTGAGCTAAACCGTGGGGACAGCCAGACCGTTCGTCCACCCAGGTCACGGTCCACGGTGCTCTCTACCTTGGCACTGGCTGGCACTTGGTCCCATCGACCAGACTAATGTCTGGCTTCGCGTCGGCAATCTTCGCACTGGGGCTGGAACCGCCCAGAGAAGCCACCGACTTGACTGCAGTCCAGACCCTCCCAGGTGCAAAGCCTTCGGCGGCTCAGCTAAGGAGGCAAGCGCTGGCACTAATCATGTTCACGTGCCTGCGACGACATGTTTTGGGCAGCGCAGGATACCCAGCAGATGAGTGTCCTGAAGTTCCGCCAGTTCCCAGGGGCCCCGTGATATGTTGATTTTCCGCAGGACGTGTGCTGGGAAGACGCGTGTTGGATTAGTGGAGAGACTGGACGGTTGCTGGTAGGCTGCCGAGATGCTGCTCCGTTGATTGCTAATTTTTATAGTGGCAATCTGCTTCGGCATGGCCATACCTTGCTACGGGGGCACGTGAGGTTTGTTAGGCGGCCGCCCGCGGAGCGATTGAGGCCCGAGAGGCATGTCCGGTGGCACCACTTTGTGCTGCAAGGTACCAAGGGAAGGGACTGTATGTCTCCCAGGCATCAGCTAAGCAGCAGGCTTTGAGGGTGGCTGGCTGTTTATCATTAAGATACACAGCCAGAGGCCGCGCACACTGGAAGAATCCTCCAGCAGTCCTGTTGAACAAACTCAAAGGTGTCGTGACCGCATAGACTCCCAGCCAGTGGGTCCGCTTGGGTCTTGTGACAGGCCCTATTCTGGGTCCAGGACCACGACATTCTTAGCCATACCTCTGAATCTTGTCTCCATCTCTCAGGGGTGATTTCATGCGCCCAGCGATGGCTCTCCCACGGACGGCAGCCATGTCCCCTCGTTGATCTCTTTCAAGGCTCGGTGAGCAGCCTAGCCTTTCCGTCTAGGTGCTTGGTACAGTAAGGCCCTCTCAGCCAGGCTGACGTCATAGGTCTCGAAGAGGAATTCGATCTCTTCGAGCCATTGTTCTGGCTCATCTTCAGTCCATTTTCCCACAAGGTTATTTATGGCAGATGGAGTGGGGCTAGAGGCTTGTTGTTCTGCTAAAGCTTGCACTTTCCTTCTTGGCCTTCAACTCGAGCTCCTCTGTCTTGAGGGTTAGCTTGAGCTTGTCTTCGCCCTCTTCTCTCTATCCTCTCCGCCCCATTTCCTTGCCGCCTTCTCCGCCTTTCTTCTCCGCTGCTTGGCTTCTTGCTGCCTTCTCCGCTCCTCTCTTTGTTCTTTTTCTCTCCGCTGCTCGGCTTCTTGCTGCCTTTGTTCTTCTTCATACTTTCTCTTCTCAGCATCCTCCTTCCTTATATTCCTAAAGTATTGGTGCTCCTCGGTTGACATGTTGCTGATGGGGAAGGGTGCTGAGTGAGTTACTTCTGGGTGTTCCTGGAGGAAAAGGTTTGTGACGATGAGGAAGCTGCTTGGCATCAACAGTGGCACCTTTGAATGAGGCACTGTGGATGAATGTGCTGTGCGGTAAGGTCACACTAGGGAAAGCGCTCCTGAAGGAAGTCTGAGTCCCATGGCGGATACGCTGGTAATGGAGTGCCCTCTGAAGGCTCTATGGTCCTTATGGGTGGAAACATCGGTTGTATGCACCCTGTTTCTTCAATACAGGTGCAATGGCTTATAAGAGGTGGCTTTGGGTTGGGTGGCACTATGGTGGATGTACACTCCGTGGAGCAATGCAAAATGTCATGCATGAATTACACTGGCAGGAGGTACTCTGCCTGAGCAGAAGGTAAGAGGGAGTAAAAGGTAATTGAGAGACTCCAACAGAAGGGAAGAGATAGGAAAGTGAAAGGAGAAAGAAAAGTGCTTCAGTGATTGGGTGCTTAGCAGTGCCATAGATTAGTATCACTGAGAGAAATGGAAACTGGATGTGGCACGAATGGGTAGCTAGTTATGAGAACTAGTGGGCACTGCCTGACATGAAGACAGGTAGGCTACGAGGTAGGCACACAATGTGCAATGGTTTTTTAGCACTTGCAACATGAAAGTTCTGAGATAAGATGTACCCAATTTCAGACATCAGTTGGAACATGTAACAAGATATAATATATATACATTATAGCTGCATCACAATGATCTGGGTTACACTTATATGAATAACAGATTATCTCAAAATTAAATAATGGAATCAAAGTTACAGGAAGGAGGGAGGTTTATTCTTGACAATATGAGTATATATATATATATATATATAAGTATATATATATATATATATATATGTATATATGTAAAGTATATATATATATGCATATATATATATATATATATATATATATATATATAGTATATATATATATATATATATATATATATATATATATATATATATATATATATATATATATATATATATATATATATATATATATATATATATATATATATATATATATATGTATATATATAATGCATATATATATATATATATATATATATATATATATATATATATATATATATATATATGTATATATATATATATATATATATATATATATATATATATATATATATATATATATATATATATATATATATATATATATACATATATATATATATATATATATATATATATATATATATATATATATATATATATATATATATATAGTATATATATATATATATATATATATATATATATATATATATATATATATATATATATATATATATATATATATATATATATATATATATATATATATATATATATATATATATATATATATATATATATATATATATAAATCTGCAATCGTGCTTTTGCAAACTAGTTCCCATTCGAATTGCAAATCGCCAATATAAATAAGAAAACCGAGTTGAAGGTTAAATTCGCAAGCTGTAATATAGTAAATGACGCCCAAGTAATGGAGAAAATAAGAAAAAGACACATTCTGAAATTCTGACAAGTGAATTCGTGTAGACAATTGTTCGAAATTTGGTTGTTCTGAGAACAAATTGTTTGACGAGCATGCTTCAGCATGCAAGTCTCTCCCTTCGTTACAAGAATTACTCAATATTTTTATTCATAAATTCCATACGGAAGAGTCTTGTTATTAACATGACTGTTATTATAGGAGAAAGGTTGTTATTAACATGACTGTTTATTATAGAAGAAAGGTTATTTATTATGTTTTTTGTTGAGACCTGGATTCCCACTTAGGCAAATGAGGTCGGGGCTGTTTCATAAAAAAATGGTGCATTTTTCAGTCCAGTTTGAAGGCGATTCAAAGATAAAAAATGAAGGGAACTTAGAAGCAATTTCTACCTTTGAATTTCCATTACGACAGTTTGCATTTTTCTCATATAGTTTGAGATTAAACATTAATCTCTGGTGTCTCCAAGTGACGTTTGTTGATGTATAACACACAATTGGGACTGAAATTTAAAAATTATTTCCAATTTAAAGTCGTATTTAGTTCGTCATTTGAATAGCATAGGAGAAAACATACGCACATAAACAAAAGATAGGATTGACACAGTTTTCCTTTCAACTTCGTTTGTATCTTCTAACTGATAGACAAAAAGCTAAAAATTATTATTTTCAGATACTTTCACGGAATTTCACCCTAAAATCCGTGTTTTGGAAGATGCAAAAAAGAGTATTTTTTCATTTCAAAATTTATTCATTTCCGTCCATATAAAACTGTGTGTGTGTGTGGATAACTAGATGACTACGCCAACTATCTGAAATAGCCAATAAATTTAAAAACTGAAAAAATCTTGGATAAGACTGGTTAGATGAGGAAAGTGAATCTTCAGCTTGAAAACAAAGACACACACAATATATATATATATGTATATATATATATATATAGTATATATATAGTATATATATATATATATATATATATATATATATATATATATATATATATATATATATATATATATACATAAAGGTCACACTGTGCTTAAATTTTTGTTTGTCCCACTCTTCATAAAACTTCATTCTGGTGAAGATAAGCCTGTCACTTCTTCCCATTTTCCACATAGAAACCTACGAAACCTTACCATAGTGTATACCCTCTTCATTTCATCGCTGCATAAATACCACTCCTTATTCCACCAAACATTCTCGCTTTACCTTTCTTTAAAAGTATATAAAACAAACGCGTGATCAAAGCTTACATCCGTCTTCTTAGTCTAGAGGAGAGATCTAGGGAACGAAACTCGCGATTACCTTTTCAAGAATTGTAAACAGACGTCTTTCTGTGAAAATCCAGCTTGAGACGAAGGGTTCTGGTCTGTCAATATTATCTATAATTTGTCTGGGTAAAGAAGACACACCAGTCAAGTTTTCTTTTGTTTAAGTATTCTCTTTGAGCTTCTTTGACTTATATCCATTTATTTATAAATTTGCTAATTTATATTTTTCTCTTCTAACAAGTGATCTCTTCTTTATGTACTTCCTATTACCTTCCGTTACTTATTTCAAATGAACGCCACATTCTTTGGAAGCTTGAATTTCAGGTCAGTGTCCCCTTTAGGCTTGTTCCATATTAATGGGGTTCATCTTCCGGATAATAAATACCACGTCCAGATGTCCAACGAGATGGTCGAAACATGTCGACGGTACCACAACCTGAAATAAGAGAAGAATCCAGTATCCAAACCACCGAACGAGACCACGAAGATATCTACATCACACTGTCCTTTTCCGATATGAATATTGGCCAGTTGCTGACCAACAACGCTGAGCCTGAAAATCGAATTATAAGGAAAATAGAAAAGATACTGTATAAGATAAATTCGCTGAATACAGCCATCCTTTTTCAATAATAATAATAATAATAATAATAATAATAATAATAATAATAATAATAATAATAATAATAAAAATTTTAAAGTGTCATTTTTATCTCTGAATGCATCTGCAGTACCTGTATACTCTGTAAGTTATTTGCGAGTGGAAAATATGTAAATATAAAAGTTTTTCTCACAAAATAATTTTAAAGTTTTTTTTATGTGTCAAAACAGTTACTAGGTACGTTTTCTTGCAAAACTAAAAAGCTATTTCAGATCTTTTGTTAACATTTGTTAAATTATAATATTCCGGAAAATCTTTTGAAAAATAATTGGCTTATTTACATAACTAACTGCTAACTTTTCAGTTTTTCAAATGCTTGATAATTAAGCTGAAAGCAAATAGAATACCCACCAATTAAATAAGATTTTAAAATTTTTTAGTCTTACTTTCTGAGCTTACAAAAGCCTTCCATTGTCTTACTTTTCTCAAAACTTGTACTTGGATAAGGATTCGATGTTACTGAGAGGAGACAGGGTGAGAAAAGTTTTGTATAAAGCATATGTCACCTTTCCCACGCTTAGAGTTTTCCCTTGTTTGTGCTGATCAAAATTATGCAATTATTAATGGTATAAAAGAGGTAATCACTGAATATTTTAGATTGTATGGAGAGTTATATATAAATATAGAAGATATATATATATATATATATATATAAGAGTGAGTATATAGAGTGAGTATATATATATATATATATATTTATATATATATATAATATATATATATATATAGAGAGAGAGAGAGAGAGAGTATATATATATAGAGAGAGCAGTAGTATATATATATATATATATATATATATATATATATAGAAGAATCAGAAAGGGAAACAGACCTGACAAACATCTCAGGTTGAAGAGGCAAAGGCACGCATGTCTCATAAGAACGAGTTTATCTGGCTAACGTTTCACATCACATGATGCATCCTCAAGGCTGGAAATTGATGGACACAATACTTAAAATGCTCTCCACAATGGGAAAAAAAAAAGCTTCTTTATAAATTTTAAAATTTTACAACTACAAAAAAATTAAACAAGAACTTTGAAAGGAACACCTACCAAGGCAAGAGCTAAAAAGTGACTAGAAAGACAGGGAGGAAATAAACAAAACGAAAAACCCATAACGAACGTGGAGAGCAAACAAACAGGCAGTTGAAAGCAGTAGTTGTTATTCCGATTACGATAAAAAGGAGGCGGCAGTATTAGCTTGTGCAGTGCGACTCTGAAGCACCCATCAACTGCCGTCCATGGGTAGATCTAATTTAAATTCACATCCATGCGGGTGCAACAGCAAATCTTGGAATGATTCCAACATTGATACCCGGGATTGGACAATGCAACCGTCCGAAGCTGACACCTTGGTGTGGGGAGCAGAAACGGACCTTGAGAAGCCTCCTAGCACATCCAACGCAGGTCTCAGACTACATCTGACAGGTATATTTATAGATGTTGGATGTCAAGGAAGGACTCAGTTCATCCTTCACTCTGAAAAAAGAAACGGATATTTAGAGGTTTCGTGGAATCAATCAGAGCTTACAGCGCTGGCAATTCATGATGAATTAAATTCATACATTTCTTTTTTAAAACTTTTGTCATGAAGGAAAGGGAACTTAGCATAAATACATAATTTGGGAACGGTATATATGGGAATAGGTTGTTTCATTTTTGCGGTTAGGAGCTTATTAAGTACTCGATGGAAATAGTGGGATGGAAAACAATTGTTGCGGAAAAAATTAGCCAAGAACTCTACTTCTTTATGAAAGGTCCAGCTGGAAGTAAGAGAATACGTTCTGTGGAGGAGGGTAGAAAGAGAATTCAACTTAAAATTGAAATTACATGAACTATAAAATTGGTGCCCAAACCTGTAAAAAAGCATTTTTCTGGTGAATGCTGGTTTGAAACCCAATACTTCCCTGGTGATGCATAAAGTCAAGAAATGATAAGGAGTTACGAGTTTCTTTCAACTGTAAAACCTAATATTGGGATGTTGGGCATTAATGAATCTCTGTAAAAAGGAGTCTGCATTAAAATCATGCTTTAAATAGGCAAAGGTGTCGTCCAGCATATCTGTAAAATAAAGGGTGGAAACTATGGGACAATTGTCAAATACTGTCTCCTCCAGGAGTTCATAAAATATTGGCGAAGGTAGGACCTAAAGGGCTTCCCATTGCCATCCTCCACCTGTCTGGAAACAAGAATCATTAAAAATAAGACCGTGTCCTGCGCGGCCATTCTCTAAAAAGTTGTTTAAATATGTTCTGTTAACCGTTAAAAAGAGAATCGGGAAATGGAAAGTTTGTCATATGATCTGACGTCTCTCAACAGGAATATTGTAAACAGGGACGACTCAACGTCGAACTCGACCATAAAGGTCGATCCGTCAAGAATATCGTCCTTGAAATCAGCAGCACTCTTTACATTAAAAGAATTCATTGGTGAGTGTTCTAACAATGGAACTAAATACTTTGCAAGTTTATAGTTGCGTGCATTATTCAGCTGAGCATAGGTTCATGGGACCTCTCCTTGTGGATCTTGGGAAGGCCACATGATCCCGTATGTTGAACCGGGTAACGTGAGGAGGTTTGAAGGTGTTTTTCATCTATGATGCTGTCACAGTTTGAGTGCTCTGAGGAACCTATTAATTCTGGTTTCTATTTTGGCAACATTTTGTAAATTAGGTTCCCAATTTCTGGAATCTTGATGAGTCACTGAGAACGATGCATTTACGAACATAGTCCTTGCTTATCTAAAACTATGCCCCCTTACCTTTGTCAGGATGCACACACTGAGATCTAAGTCTTTGGCCAAATCCTTCAAAATTTTGTAGATCCTCCTTTCTGAAAAAAAGGGAGCCCATCTGGTTTTAAGTTGTTATACGCTTGTGGGCTAAGGCTGATAACTGAGACCAAGTACTGGCGTTATTACACAGAGGCAATTTCGATAATTTCTGGAATAAAACTTCTAATGGTAAGAAAAATTGTTGGAAGTTGGGTTTATAACATGGGAGGCAGAAGTCCAATCCTAAAGAAAGAAGAAATTCTTCCTTTTTTGATAAAACCCGCTTGGACAAATTAAAAACAGAATTTATATTATTGTTAAAAACAGGAATGGATATGCCTAACCTTACTTTATCAGGCCTAGTCTCCATGTCTGTGTAAATGAAATAGGTATTTATTAAAGAAGGCAGAAATAGTCAGACTAATGAATGCTCAAGGGAACCTGCAGAGAATGGATTTGTATCAGAGGTTAGTATCTGAAATTTTTTAAATCTCTATACTTAGAATTTCTATCTCAATGTCCATAATTTGGTAATCGTATCATGGTAAAATTCTGGAGCGATACAGTGAAGCTTTATAGACTTTAAACTCACGAACCTAGGTAGTACATTGTTGAACCATGGTATTAGCAAATCTTAGGTCCAGTTTAGTCTTTTCCGCTTCTTAGTGTACTTTTCAAGAAGACGGCAACTGTTTAACAACTGGGGCTGTATCTGGTCTCCTATCAACTCAAAGAAATTACTAACACGGGATCTCAGTCGGAAGATGAATAGGAACACGAAGAAGAAGCTTTCCAACATCATGATGTTCCAGTCCTAGTAGAGAAACTCTAACAAACAGAAGAATCGCAGGGGGAAACAGACTCGACAAACATCTCTGTGCTGAAGAGGTAAAGGCACGCATGTCTCTACAAGAACAAGTTTATTCGGCCAACGTTTCACTATCACATGATGCATCCTCAAGGCTGGAAATTACAGACAATAAATACTTAAAATGTCACTTCCAATGGGAAAAGCTTTAAAAATTTTAAAAATTTGGCTAACTACAAAAAAATTAAAACAAGAACTTGAAGTAGAAACACCTACCAAGGCAAGAGCTAAAAAGTGACTAGAAAGACAGGGAGGAAATACTGAACAAACGAAAGAAACCTATAACGAACATGTGGAGAGTAAACAAAGCAGTGTTATGCTATAAACAGTTGTCTGGACGACGATTGGGTGTTTAGTGTGTTGGTACATTAGTTTTATGAAAAGCGACTCCAACACCATGCGTGCCCCTTTACCTCTTCAACCTGAGATGTTTGTCGGCCCGTTTCCATGATTCTTCTCATTTAGGATTTCTCTTACTAGACTGACATCATGATGTTGGAAAGCTTCTTCTTCGTGTTCCTATTCATCTTCCGACTGAGATCCCGTGGAATTAGTAATTTCCACGAGTTGATAAGGACCAGATACGCCCAACAGTTGTTAAACAGTTGCCGTCTTCTTGGAAAAGCACACTACAAAGCTGAAAAGACTAACCGACCTAAGATTTCTTCATCGTTCAACAATATTAATCTAGGGTTCAGAGGTTTAAAGTCTATAAAGCTTCACTGTATCGCTCAGAATTTTACCATGATACGATTACCAAATTATTGGACATTGAGATAAATTCTAAGTATAGAGATTTAAAAAGATTTCAGATGCTAACCTCTGAGTTCTACACCACAACAATACGATCAATACCCGACTAATTCTCAGCACAATAGCAATTGACATATTGGCAATCGCTCCTACGATCCTAAATAACTACAATTACTCATGGCACAGCTCTCTTAATTTTTAAAAGAGAACTGAAAAATCCCAAGTACTCGAAATCGATATCCCTACTAAAACTTCCTAAACCTCTCCTAAATCCTAACTGACATATCCCAACCTGTAGAAGATCAGACCCGTTCAGTCCGATATATTAAATACCTCCCCAAAAACAAAATCCTAAATAACAAACCCTTATTCTATAACTCCATACTCAAAGATATTGCGTCAGACGACAAAACACATCATAACATTCTTACATAATATCACACGGGTCAAATCTCGTATGAAATTCGCCCATGTCACAATTCCCAAAGTCATATGAATACAAACCATTAACTCAAAGTAACCCATTACTATCGCCAAGTGCGAACGATGAAGTCCCTAACCGCAGATGCGATAAAAAAAAAAAAAAACTCAAATTCATATATCTACAAAAAGGGGTTTATTTACAGAGACTGGGGGCAAATATGCAAGAAGACAAAACAGAATGTAAATTGTAACCAATGTACAGGCAAATAGATTTTATACAGTATAGCAATAGTGCAGTACTTGGCAAATAAGCAATGTAAATATGACGGGGCCAAAGCACAATTATCCCCGTTATAACAATAACTCAGTTAGGTCAAAATTACATCAAATCATTTCTGTTGATTATTCTTCAAAAGGGGTGAACTCCAGGGTAATGGAACCAATTCATGTAAAATTTTCTGTGGGGCCAGCAACGGAATCTTGCAATCAGGCTAAGACCAGGAATGGTTGCGAAATTTGGATGGCAGTCAGAATTAGTGGACAAAGATTGGCAACTGAGCAGATGATGTCTCCCCTGGAAGAGAGATTATGAGTTAACACCACATGAAAAGAGAAATGAAATCTCCCTATGAAAGTTTTACACAAATGCATACTCTTAAATTCTATACATTACGTAGCCCAGAAGATTAATATAGGAAATCACGTAATTACAGTCCTGGAATCGTAGTGGCTTGGGCTCTAAAGCCATGAACACGTGTTGGCGCCACACAAAGGGGGAAGCTTCAAACACTTGTATCACTTAGACTAATTTGCCCTTAATTTGCACTGGGGAAGGGACAATTGGATATTTATCACTGGATCTTTTTATTTGATTTCAAGGCAAGTTATGGGGTGATTTACGGGGTACCGAAGCAGGTCGACTTAACAAAGGGGCATGCTTTTGAGGAGAAAGGAATTGAAGTTTAAAGGACTGGAAAAATCAAGGGGTTTCAGGGAGGAGGGAAAGGGCTGGCGTACTGACTACCTGTGAATCACGAACCTGTTCGACAGCTGTTGGCGCCAAAACACGATCTACTTGGCCATGCGTCGAAGCATCGTCACCCAGCTAAGACGGAAGGGATGCAGACGTGCGTCTTCGACAGGATACAGGAGGTCTCTGAATGCATCTCTGAGACGGCGCTTGGCGTGGGGCCGTGTTTGTCGAAATTTGTCGAAACAGTTGTGTGGACGACGGTTGGGTGTTTAGTGTTGGTACATTAGTTTTTATTAAAAGCAACTCCAACTTCACCCTTTATGACAAAAGTTTTAAAAAGAAATGTATGAATTTAATTCATCCTGAATTGCCAGCTGTAAATCTGAAGTTGATTCCACGAAATCCTGTAAATATCCGTTCTTTTTTCAGAGTGAAGGACAGACTGAGCCTTTCCTTGACATCCAACATTATATATAAATATACCTGTCCCAGATGTAGTCTGGGAACCTACGTTGGATGTACTAGGAGGCTTCTCAAGGTCCATTTCTGCTCCCACCAAGGTGTCACCTTCAGGATGGGTTGCACATTGTCCAATCCCGAACTATCCAATTTTCGGAACCATTCCAAGATTTGTGGTACCCGCTTGGATATAAATGGTTTTAAAATTATTGGATCTGCCCGTAAGGACGACGATATGATGGTGTTGGAGTCGCTTTTTATAAAAACTAAAGTACCAACACTAAACACCCAATTGTCGTCCACACAACTGTTTATAGCATAACTGCCTGCTTGTTTACTCTCCACGTTCGTTATAGGTTTCTTTCGTTTGTTTATTTTCTCCCAGCTTTTCTAGTAACTTTTTAGCTCTTGCCTTGGTAGGTGTTCCTTTCAAGTTCTTGTTTTAATTTTTTGTATTTGTAAATGTTTAAAATTTTTAAATTTTTAAAGAAGTTTTTCCATTTTATAAGTGACATTTTAAGTATTTATTGTCTGTAATTTTTCCAGCCTTGAAGATGATAATAATGATGTGAAACGTTGGCAGAATAAACTTGATCTTGTAAGAAAGCATACATGCCTTTACCTCTTCAACCTGTGTATATATATATATATATATATATATATATATATATATATATATATATATATATATATATATATATATATATATATATATATATATATATATATATATATATATATATATATATATATATATATATATATATCTATATATATATATATATATATATATATATATATATATATATATATATAACATATATATATATATATATGTGTGTGTGTGTGTATTTATATATACATACAAGATAATATCATGGCTAACACACACACAGACACATTACACACACACTAACACACTCACACACACACACATATTTATGTATATGTATATATATATATATAATATATATATATATATATATATATATATATATATATTTATATACACATACATACATACATACATTTATATGTCATTTAATTGCCAAGAAAGCATAAACAATTCCCTAGGGCGATTGACAGAAATTAAATGTTTTCATCCTCTATTTTGCTTATTTTCTTTTCCTACTTTTCAGTGACCATTTATGTCTTTCCCCTCTTCCTTCCCATTTATTTTCCGTTCAGGAGAGACAGCTTCATTATTCCGGGAGACCAAAACGTATAACTTCATTACCAGTGACATATTACTGCAATTCTATCGCTTACGTTGTTGAAAACTGATAAATTTATTTCAGTCTTCTCCTCCCGTCGTTCATTCTCTCGCATCGGAGGGACTACAGGAATTTTCTCTCTTTAATCACTTTACAGACGATATATTTAAAACAACTAAAAATATGCATTGTATGAGTTTCTGCGTTCTCCATTATTCTAAGTAAATTTCACTTCATTCTTTTATTCATCATTGGCAACATGAAAAATAACGTGGGCTGTTCGATTGTATTAGATGCAATACTGTTATCTTCAGAAACCTCTTGGAATCTACATCAATACAGCTTAAATAAAAAAAAAAATATATATATATATAACTATATAAATATATCAATCTATAAAATATAAACAGATATATATATTATATTATATATATATTTACCAAACGCTAAGATCGTATATATATATATAATTTGGTATAGGTGATATGTATATATATATATATATATATATACCTGTAAGGGCTATATATAAGATACATTTTATATATGTATTCATTTTATATATATATATATGTATTTATTTCCCGACAAAATCGAATATATATCGGCTCAAGCCCATGATGTGTGTGTATCATTATTCATATTATTATCATTTTACTCATGTTTGTATATACAAGCTACGGACATCATCGATGCAGGTGTAAGATAAAACCTGTATATATATATAATATATATATATATGTGTATGTATATATATATATATATATATATAATTAATCATAGTTATAAAAATAAACTAATATAAATAAAAATATATATATATATATATATATATATATATATATATATATATATATATATATCATATATATGTATGTATTTTATATATATATAAATATATATATATATATATATATATGTATGGTATATATATATATGTATATAAATAAATATAAATATTTATATTGGTGATATATATATAAATATATATATATATATAATGGAGTATATGCTATATGGATATATATATATATATAGATGTATAAATATATATATATATATATATATAGATATATATATCACGATTACCGACTCCGAGTAGGGACGGTCTCAGGGACAAAAATAAAATTCATTGCCAAAAATTAATTTTCCAGTCCCGATTTAATGAAACAGAGGGAGTTAATAGCTTTTTGCATAAGCTGCATAATCTGCAAAAAATATACTTCAAAACAGTAAAGAGTTCATCACCCTATGATTAATTCTTCATGTGTAGAAAAATACAAAATAAAAACTTTAAATTGTCCCATGTGAACCCCATACCTGGGCAGAGTGGGACAGACCATAGGACACAGTGGGACGCAGTTCAAGGAACATTTATGAGATCAAAATTAACATCAAAATATAGGTATGAGATTTGCCTCTTCGTTTTGCCACTTGATCTTGGTTCAGGCAATACGATTTTTATGTCTTTAATACTATAGAAGCTCAGGCACTTGAGGATACAAAACTTAAACCCAGTTTCTTTTTCTCGGGTAAGAGACCTTTAAAATCTCAGTAAGATCTTTAGTTGAAATTAATATTCCAGTATAGGTACTTCAGGTGCTGTACTTCGAATATTCAACTAAAACAAAGTCACTAATTTTGGTTCCCTTTAGCACTTTAAAGGCATGGGGATCAGTTATCATACTCTCCTCCAGGTACGTCATCAGATGAATGATCAGAAAGAATAGGTTCCTCATCAGTGGATGAAGTAGCTGGTTCTAAAGGGCTTATCTTAGGGATTTTTTTGTCTCTTGGTTTTGGTAGTAGTGCTCTTTCTTCTGGGGTGCTGTGGCAATCATACTGACCTTTCTTACGTCCTCGTTTTGTTTCTTTTCGTGAATCATTTTGGATATCCTCGAATAACTGAGGCTTAAGAATGCTTGTGGAGTACCGATTCTCCAGATGGGCCAGCTCTATTCGTCTAATTCAAGTGTTGTGTCATTTACCTCAGTCCCTTTGGCAGGCCTATCTGTGACAAAGCTAGAGCAAAATCATGTTCAGTAAATATATTAGAATCAAATGAAACATTCCACTTCTCCTAACTCTGATAAAATGTTTGAGGAGTCATGGATCGTTTCTGAGCAATGTTGACTATTCCAGCAACATCATAAATAGTTACTGGGACACCAGGCTTTTGTACTATCTCGTGATTCCATGGCAGAGTAGTAATGAGCTTTAAATGATGAGTAAACTCCCACATCAAGAGGTTGCAGTTTATAACTACAATGTGCATGAAGAGGAGAATTGGTAATCCCATACCCTTTTGCTAAGTCTAGGACTTGAATGGATAGATGTGAATCGTGATTATCATATATCAAAAAAGTTAGGTTATAAAATGTTGCTTTGACAGGCCATAAAGAGCTTATTTGTCATCCAACCTGATGGGTTTGCTAAGCCAAGAGTGCCAGGGGAGCTTCACTGATCATATGGGACTTAAAAAGTGTTATGAGGAAACACCATGGCAGGAGGGATGCTGGTACCCCTAAATAAAAGAATAATGCAACATGTTGTAACGTGCGCCCTTTTCAAAAGCTTGTTGTTTGATTGACTTGCTTGAAACCTTTCTATGCAAATTGACCTTTGTGGTTTCTGGACTGTAGATGTAGTAGTTTCGACCAGATTGTAACCTCTAGAACCATCTGCAAAACTTTCATATTTACCATATACTTCCATCTTCGCAAAAAGTTATCAATATTATGTTTGTTGAAAGAAGTTGATCTTGAAAGGCTTCAGGCTTCTGGTTTTTCTAATACTAAGATCAGGGTGTCTTTTCATAAATCCATAGAGCCAGTCTTTCTCATCCATTTTGAGTATATGCCATGATTGTGGAAAGATTTACTATTTATAACTGCCATTTCGTAAGCTAATGGTTGAGTAGATTTTGTTGACAGACCATAATTTGTCTTAGAGGATGTAATTAAGTAATCTTTAGAGTCACTCTTCATCAGATGTGAACACAGACCTGCATTCATAATTCGGTCACAATCGAATAATCTCTCTTCTTTGGCATTTTGGCTTCTGGACATATCTGCAAAGAAACCTAGACCTTTATATTTTCAACTATTTAACTGTTTAGTCTAGGAGAATTAGATTAAAAAAATTACAGAGCTGAAATTTGCTCCATCAATTCCTGAAGAGATGTAAATTAACACAGTAAGTCACCAAGAATCCCTGGAGCAGTTTGGAAAATTTAAGATTTTTTTATATCCTTCAATATCAGTAATATTAGTAGGCCTACTAATGGTAGTGAGAGAGCCATTAGTATCAAGAGGCCTATTTGTAATTATGAAAGCCTGTGCAAATCTAAATAGGCTTTTGAGGGGGAACAATTTTCATAAAGCGCCAAGCTCTATCTTACAAGATAAGTCTTACCCTCGGTTCCAGTTTAGACAATGAGCAAAATATGGGGATATCAGAAATTTTCTCAAAATGCTCAAGGAGATTCTAAGTGACTTTAGTGTTATTCATCTCTTCAAAACTGATAGAGCACATATCTTCTCTATATTTTTTTTTTCCTTCATTACCCATATTTGGACCTAAACTCCTGAACTAGTTGTAATGGGAATCTAAAAAAAAAAAAATCCTTCATATTTTACTTAAATTTCCAGTATAGAAGAAATTCCCAATTCTACTACTTTCTAAGGTTTTTATATCTACTTTTCTATTTGTTCCACCTTCTCTACTTTTATGAAGTTTTTAATCTTTCAGACTTATTTATATTTTTCGTCAAACATCCTACGTATAGGCTCATTTATTTACTCTTTTGATCTCAGGTTATCTACTAAAATATTTACCCTCAAAATATTGTCTACCGATGCTTCAATTTATTTGTCTACAAATACTAAACATGAACTGAGATACTGAAAGGATGAAATACAAATATTTCAATCTGATGTGAAGAATGTTTCGTGCAACTCCTTTTATTTTTAAGCTGCCTTTCTTAGGGTTAGTTCCATCTAATACTAATTTCACAGCTTCTTTCATAGAATTTTCATTAGAAGTTCCAATGTCTGTTTTTCTTCCCTATTTCTTGGCATTGTGTAGTCCTGTAAACAAGAATTTTGATGTGTAAAAACATTTTAGGTTCAAATAGCAATACAGTATAGAATATTATACTTGTCATTGTTGATAACAAGTATTGTTTGAAGATTTTAAGACAAACAGTGTAAATGTATTGATTAAGCATGGGGCACAGTGGGACACTGTCCCACTGTGCCCTGAAGATTCTTGTCCCACTGTGCCCCATTATAATAATTTGACAATGAAATGAATACATGCCCTACCAATAAGCACATGGCAAAATATTTATCCAGTTGTCATATCTGCATCCATTCCTATATTCGATCACTGTATGTTGGGATTACTTGTACAGACACTGAACACTTGAATGCAAAACAAGTGAAAAGAAAAAATTTACTTACTACCAAAAATCAACAAATGATTGAAAAAGTTTCAGTCTGTTGATCCCCAGCCAAAAATGGCTCAATGTTTACATTTTTAGTTACTCTCTGCCACTAGCAGCTCATTCTGAAAAAGTTATGAATTAGTCACTTAAAAGCCAGTGTCCCAGGTGTACCCCCATGTCCCACTCTGCTCCCACTCTCCCCTATATATATATATATATATATATATATATATTATATATATATATATATATATATATATATATATATATATATATATATATATATATATATATATATATATATATATATACTCTTTATATATATATATATATATATATTTATATATAATATATATATATATACATATCATCTATATATAGACATATATATATATATAGCATATATATATATATATATATATGATATATATATATATATATATATAATATATATATATATATATATATATATATATATATATATATATATATATATATATATATATACATATATATATATATATATATATGACTGATCTTCATAGGTCATCTAGGTTCTTAACGTATACAGGTAGGCAGGAATGATACGCACTGCTACAATTTCACAATGCTTATATTTACTAAACTTACAGGAGGCCCAACTGTGATTAAGCTAACTGGAAATTAAACTAATGGACGACACCCGATTTCCGAGGCGAGGTAAAGGACCGGCGGGGGCAGGAACGAAGGGAAATGCGACCGGCCCTACGGGAGTCCGACACGACAATCCCCTCTTCCTTCAGGTCAAGTGTCGTCTCCCACCCTCAAGCTTCCGCCACCCCAAAAAAAAAAACCTTCCTCCTGGACACTATTGGTTGTTACGATGGTCTTAGGCCCATCCACCAATCGTGATCGAAATAGGTGACGCTTACCTCGTAATGAACTTCTGGAGGGGGTGCCTCTTGGGTGTTTTTTGAAGGGCGAGGACGCCTGGCACTTTGACGGTTAACTTGTGGTGTGCCTTCAATACCCTCGCGAGGGAAGGGGAGGGATGACAACCCCTCCGGACCGGGTTACCACCCCCTCCCTGGATCTTTGCGTCCCGGCAAAGCTGCAACGTCCGCCTTGTCCCCCCTCGAGCCTCGTCCTTCGAGGGTCGTACCTACCTAATAAAAAAAACTAACTATCTCTAAGGGCCAAGTGACGTGTGTACAAGCCAAAAAGTACAAGTGAACTGAACACGCCTTACACCAATACAACAAAATACTCCTTGATTTATGAAGAATGGAACAAAATTTCCTCTCTTCTATTTTTAAAAATCAAAATTTAGCATCTTAATAAACTTATGAACACAAAAAAAATTAAGACACTTCAACATTGTCCTTATCAATCATGACAACACGGCAATAAACCTTTACTCACATTGCATACATTGTCTTTACTGCTCTCAATAACCAAAAATAAGATTTAGAAATTGTAATGCAACGACTCTGTGTCTAAGCATGGCATTTTCCAAAATAGACAAAAATGATAAAAGACAAATGGCACACATCAATCATTGACTTCTAAGAATATAATGAAATACATGATGAAGATAGAAAATTAAGCACAGAGATCTCATTACTTATGACAAGATAACATAAACATAAAAAACCATTAATGAACATCGTAAATCACAAAGGAAATGGTGGTATCTAGATTGGTATGTAAATTGCTAACACACAATAAAGGGATGAAAAAAATAAAATAACAGAGAAATGAACAAGCAATAGACTCAATTAAAAGATGTTATATAATCAAATAGCCACAAGACCAGAACTAAAACATAGAAATATGATACTCAGGCAATAACATTTACATTCAAAAACGACACAACAAATGATAAAAAATACTACATCAGACTTTGCAACCTTTTGTATGTTTCTGGTGTTAAGGTAAAACGTGGTTTGGCATTCACAACTTTGATTTTTGACTCGTTTGTGACTTGTTTGCTTTTACTTCCAATGATCTTTCACTCATGGCCAGGCTCGAGAGCTTGATCTTATGCCCCCGATATGGCACCCACCTGCGCGCGTGGTTATTCTACGGGCTCTTTTCCCAGATACCCAGCCAATCCCGGGTAAGGGGGTACTGGTCTATTGGTGTAGAACATTAGGCTGTCTTCGAGCACTGCACGCAGGTGTGCCTTATGGTGTTCGCTCACAACACCCGTGCGGATATGTTGGATAACCGCTGTGTCATGTTTGATCGAATTCACCCGATACGGCCCTGTGTATGCGGGTTCGAGTTTGTGTTTCGGAAGTTGCATTCTTTTCAGATAGATTCGATCCCCTACCTGGATTGGGGAATCATGAGTCCAAACCGTTTATCATACATCAACTGATATTTCTCATTATATATCAACAGCAGGCGTTGTGTTGTCTGGAACACCTGACGAGTCATATTACAAAAAATACACCCAGTACTGCTCCACCATGTACAGTGGCACCTGTCGAGGGTCCAAGACCACCGAATAGGGCATCCTGCTGTCTTGGCCGTACATCAGGAAGAAGGGCGTATCCCTAATTGAGCTGTTATAGGCGGCATTAATAGCCATCTCTGCCGTCTGCAACAAGGACGGCCAGGATGTCGGATTATCGGCAAAGATATACTTTAAGAGATTAACAATCTCTCGATTATGTGATTCCACTAGACCATTCGCGGACGGCCGATACGCCGCAATGGTAACATGATCTACTTAAAAGGGCTGTGAATTCACACATTATTTCATTCACGAACTCGCGCCCATTATCAGATACAAGCATTCTAGGACACCAAACCGATTTACAAGAATGTAATGTTTAGCCATATTCCTTTGCAGACTTGTCTGCCATAGCACACACATGTGTGAAACAAGTGAACGCATCCACGAACACACAGATATATTTAGGGTGTCCTTGCACCACGAGTAGTGGTCCTACGACTTCCATATGCACCCTATCCCACTTTACAGGCACCACAGGCCACAACCGGGCCTTTGGGATCACATGTTATATGTCTTTTGGCGATATTACATACATGACCACTACTTACAAATCTAGTAACATCATTACGCATATATAACCCAAAGAAATGTTCATGAGCTCTCTAAAGTCTCTCTATGCCACATGTCCAGCATAAGGGCTAACATGAATCATATGCATGGCTTTCATTATCAAAGCTCTAGGAAGAACGACTCTGGCTAGGATGTCACCGGGCCTTTTCTCATATTTACACAACAAGACGTCCTCTTCGATGAAGAATGCGTCTTTTGACAAATGCACAGAACTCATATAACTCGTTACCCTCTCCGCTCACGCAAGCCTTAACCCATATCTAATCAGGCTTCAGACCCCTGACTTTCAACCATCTTTCTCCAACCACAAAAATCAACCACACTTTCACTCCGGGCTTTTATCTGGAATCCCCAGACGCGGAGCTAACTTCGCAGCCATGCTCTGTCATCTCTATACCTCCACTCGCCTGCGAGTGCTTCCGAATTCCCGTTTTCTATGCATCGTGCTTATATCTGGTTGACTGTTACTACTTTGACTTGTCAGGGCGTCACTGGCACCTGAGTTGGCACGGTGGGTGCCACCAACGCCGCGAGGTTCCTTTTGTCGTTCTTCCTTGCGCTTTGCAGCACGAGGGTTACATTGATGGTGTTTTCTGGAGAGCATCTGCCACTCGATTACTTTTCCCAGGGATATAATCGACCTTAATATGATATCAATTCCAAAATTCGCTCTATCCAACAAGCTTGATGATTGGTGATATCGCCCTTCTTAAATAAGTACGTTAATGGCTGATGGTCTGTAAAAATCTGGAACTTTATGACCCAACAAAAAGTAGCGATGTCTCTCCAGCATCCACAAAACTGCCAATGCCTCTCGATCGAAGGTACTGTAGTTTTTCTCGGCCCCTTTTGATGCGTGTCATGCAAAACAAACTGGTCTTTCTTGGCCTTTATCATCAATCTGAGATTACTCCTCCTATTGCAACATCACTTGCGTCTAACCTTATGAAAAAGGTCGATCGAACTTCAGATAAGCCAAGAGTTCGTCGCTCACCAAAGCATATTTTAACTTCTGAAAAGCTTCTTCTTCCTTTACATCCCAGTTGAATACAGGTTGTTTCCTTAACGCATCTAACATGCCTCGCGATCTGGCCGAAATTTCTTATGAATTTTCGATAATATCCTGCGAGTCCGGGAAGCAAGCTACATCTTTGGCATGCTCTGGTCGTGGAAATTCTTTAATTGCTTGGACCTTATCAGCACAAGGCTGAAGGCCTTCTGCTGTTACGATGTGCCCCAAAAATTCGACTTCGGCCTGGAAAAATTTACATTTTTCTAGATTAATTTTCATCCCGTGATGTCTTAATGCTTCTAACACTTTTATCAAATTCTCTCTATGTTCTTGTACGGTAGCTCCGACTACAATGATATCGTCTAAATATGCAAAAACCCCAAATCCTATAATGGAAGCTAAAACTGACAACATTACTTGTTAGAAATGAGCTGGCGCATTTCTTTAGTCAAAAGGAGAAATTATATTCATATAGCTGATTATTTGCTATAAGAGCTGTTATTCTTTACTTTCTTCATCTATATGTTGTGATGATACCTGACTTAAGGTCCAAGGTGGTGAAAAACTTACTTCCCCTTACATCCAGCAAAGTTCTTCGATCGAGGGCAATGGATAGGCATTGTCTTTCGTAATGGCATTTAATCGCCTATAGTCGACACATAATCGGTGAGATATATCTTTTCTTGACTAAAACAATGGGAGAAGCCCAGGAGACTCGCTCTCTTGAATAATACCTTGCTCTTACAACTGTTTTACTGTTTCCCCAATTATTTGTTTATCACATGCAGGAGTCCTATAGGGCTTAGTATGAATGGGGATGGTCTCCGTCTCTATTCTAAAAGGTAACTTATTAATCCTCCCCGGAGGCTCTTCTCTTAATGCAATTACATCTAGATATGCTCATTATTTTCTCCTACACAACTACGGTGACTCAAAGGTGTTGCTTTGGTAGCTAGCCTATATGCACTGATTTTATAAGCCTTGATTCGCCACGACCTTGACTCTGAGAGGCCAAGGCCGACACTGCGAGGTTGGCTTCCATTGGAGAGAATATCTCTAAATATATATATAGATTCCCTACTTAACTCTATTTATAAAGGCACACTGGCTTTTACCATCTATGATCTTAATAACTCCGGGCAAGATGAAATCCGCCCACTTTTATGAGGATTGATATACACTAAATAGACCCCTCTGCGAGCTTCTTCGACGGGACGAGGGAAGTGAGTATAGGTGAGCGGGAGGAACTACCTCCCCCACCTCGGGGCTGGCAGGCACCTCCCCTACATTCCCCGTGGTCGTCAAGGCAACCTTGACGACCGGTTGACACTCGCCTATAACTGGGATGTTTCCGGCCCCTCTATCCTACGGGAAGTGCCACTTATCTCCTTGCCTTCTAATAGAGGGCCAGTTCAACTCACGCACAAACCCGATTCCCAATATTATAGAACAGAATCAGGGTGGTAGTTGGCACTACATAAAACTGGTGAGTTAACACTTTGTCCTCCCAAGGATATCTGTTGCTGCACAATACGTTTTAGCATTATGGTGACCGCTCCGGGCTCGTTTGCGACAGACATCCTTTGGATGCCATAATGCACCCGTCACTAAGCGTTCTTCTATTAGGGAGACACAGGCACCACTATCCAACAATGCATGGTATGTCCCCATTCCCACACTTACATCCAACACCGGGACTCGATCTCCACTCTCACTAGGGGAAGAGGCGGGGGGGGATACGTCTGTTCTGTTTCCCCTACTGATACACTCACCCCGGAGTTAGTGGTTGGGTGTTGGGGTGGGGGGAGTTCCCCATCTACTGGCTGACTGAGGGTGGCCCTATTCCCATAAGGCCCAATATGGTCCCTCTGGTCGCAGCCACCTGTCCTACGGGGGTTGCTTGAGGGTGGGCATTCGGTGGTGCGCGCTATCTCCCTCTCCCGCACTGGTTTCACCTGCCTCTTGAGGTAGGGGGCACGGTGTCTCCTGCCCCGTTTTTTGGACACTGTTGGACTCAATGGTCTGCAGCATCAAACTGATGATAAAGCCTTGTTCAAAAAGAAGGGCATTGGGAGCGTGATGACCCCTCCCCACAGTGCCAACAGGGTCCTCTTGTAGGGCACCTCCTCTTCCTGCAGCCCCTCTCTGCCTCTTTGCCACAGGGTCATCTTGACCCGAGCTGGACGAATTTCTCTGGGCTGTTTCTGTTTAATTTTTGTTGCTTTCCAGGCAAGCAGTTATAATTTTTTATTGTGTATATATATTTTTAGCTTTAATTGCATGATGATAACTTGTAAACACATCCAAATACGCTTATGAGGTCAATAGGAAAACATATCATCTAAAGGTACAGTGTTATCCACCTAAGTGTCATAAATAATAATTTGCATATATTTGTATATAAATAAACAGACAGATAGATAGATAGGTAAATATGTTTGTGTGTATTATAGGAAGTATAAAGAGTATGCATCAAGTTGTTTGATTTCTTAAACATTCGACAACTTGCACAAACTCAGTATTTTGAAAACTCCCTGCATAGCTTGACGTCGTAGAATGGGAATGTTGGGTGAAAAAAGAAAGGTTTGTAAAATGTGAATGGATATGCCGGTATTCTTTATTCTTATTGTAAGATAAAAGCAAAATCAGAAGAAAAAACTTACAAACATAACGATTCTAAACAGGGAATTCTTAACTGGACCAAGAAAAATGTTCTGGAACAACTTTTTCTCAATTTTTCTTATAAAAGGTAGATGAAGATGACGATGAAATCCATCATCGCCATATCCATTTGACAGAGAGAGAGAGGAGAGAGAAGAAAGAGAGAGAGAGAGAGAGAGAGAGAGAGAGAGAGAGAGAGAGAGAGAGAGAGAGAGAGAGAGAGAGAAAGGTGGGGGGGTTATTAAATGTTTAAATTACTTTATAAAGTATTAAAAGCTCCATGTTTCTTGAGCTATTGTGAAAAATTATATAATAATTTCTTATGTGGTAATTATACCATGAGCAGTGATGATTAAGACAATCTTTGACTATTCGTAAAGTTAAGTAATGGTTATATTAACAGCTTATGCTGGGTAAATATTATTATTATAATTTTTTTTAATATTTTACCAAAGAGAATTCAGCTGCAAACCATCAACTTCAAAAAGAAAGACTAACAAATTTATCAAAAATTATTCTTTTATTGCTGATAGTATGTTTATGAATGGTAAGCCATTCTTCAAGATATGTACTAAAATTGTTCTTAAGAATGTAGTATTGCAGAACAGTTTAACTAATCTTTCAAGCATTTCGAACTTAAAACGTTTTATGAAAGAAAAGCTCTCTCTCTCTCTCTCTCTCTCTCTCTCTCTCTCTCTCTCTCTCTCTCTCTCTCTCTCTCTCTCTCTCTAAAACTGGACTACCACGCTGCAAGCTGTTTCATGATTGGAGGGCAGACAGAAATGTTGCTTTACTGACTAATCTGTATTTTGTTTCTTTTTCCATAAAAGGTAAGTAAATAGATATCATAATAAACTACCTTCAATCGTTCGTGAAAGATTTACGACAGCGATTATACCAGAATCGAAAAAAGAGGAGATTTATACCTTCAGCATCTGACCCGTTTTTTGAAGGGGTTAAGAAAGAAAGGAAAACAATCCCCGAGAAGGAAGATGATAAATGTTACCATAACTCATGTTGGGAGCAAATAATTGCTTTTATGAATGTGAAATAAATATCAAATGTGTTCGTTAAGTGACGTATTTTTTTTACGAAAACTGAATATACTTACCTATAGACGATACTGGGCTCAATTTCATAATTTTTAGCACAGTCCTTCTATTTCACATATGATTTCCCCAAACAAAATAAATAAAATTCAAGACTAATTTCTTCTGGAAGATATAATATAGTTTGTGAAATTTAGACAAAATTCTTTTCTCTGAGATAATATTTAAACAAAGCAATGGTTTTAATAGTGATGCGTAACAAATTTAGACTTGACATTAATTCATTAATTATAAAATGAGTAATTTGTGAGATTAATTTTGTAGTTGAAAAGCTATAGAGTTCAAGTATCCTTTTGATAAGGTAACTAAAGCAAATTCATAACGCTAAAAAACAAATGGTTCCTGGAAAACAGGTTAGGGATGTCACAGGGTTCCTAGAATACTAAATGTCTGAACAGTCCCAGATTTTGAAGAAATGAAGAAAACTCTGTGCTGAATGGAAGAGGCTGTTTGATGCTGAAAAGATAAAAAAAGAACACCCAGATAATGTTGGTTGTAACATCATGTTTAATGTATGAGAACGAAAGGTGGAGTGGTTACTGATAAGTGGGGTTTTCTGGGTTTTTAGATCGACCACAACATAATGTTCAAACATTGAGAATAGTATCTTGGAATACTGGGTGTTACAGAATCAAATTAGGAAATGTTGAGGAATTTCTATTGCAGTATGACATAGTAGCACTGAATGGGGTCAAAATGTCTTTTCCTGTGTATTTGCTGGAATATGTTTCTTATATGATTTATAACAAGGATTGTTCCCACCGTGGTGGTACTGTTGTTTTGTTGAAAAATTCCCTTTCTCAGGCGTGGTTCCAGTTGCGGACTGTACTTGAAGAAGTGTTTGGGGCCTTCTGTGTTCCACCAAGTGACTCACCTTATTTGACTCGTGAGGAATCTGTATCTGTGCAGGAGAGGCTTGTTGATAATGGCAAGGGATATAAATGCATGATATTAGATAATTTAGAAGCAAGGTTTGGATGGAGTGTACACACAACAGATATCAGTGATGCTTACACCTACCTACATATATTTGATGATACAACTACCCTGAATGATAATGCTTATGTTTTGGCCACAATTTGTAAAGACAATGATTTTGATAATTACTTTACTATTAACAAGACATATAAACAGGGGAGTAGCTGGGTATCCAAGTTAGATGCGCGCCTAGGATCAACAACTTTAGTTGTAAATATAGACTTGTTTCAGGTACATCAGATGCTGGCTTTACCATCCGGTCATGCTCCAACATCCCTGCAAATGGTTATGAGTAATTTTAATTTGAATTATGTGTTAAAACTCGCCTCCAACTTGGGAAGCCTTTTATCATTGATCGGGTTTGAGGAGTGGGGAAAGTTCATAAAAAATCAGTAAAGTTTAATGGCATTGACCCTGATATGTTTTCCAATCTTATTTTAGATAGGAACCTGGATTTTGATCATTATGATAGCAACATAAATGGCTTTGCATCTAATGTATCTGAAGTACTGTACAGGAACTCTAAGGCATGTTGTAGAGAATTAAGAAATTATCAGGAAAATGTAGAAGGAGAATACACTGACCACTGGGAGTGCCTCCTTAGGAACCATGATGGGTTTGGAAAGCTGTAGAATGGATGAGTAGGTTCCAAGGTGAAAATAAAACAGATGTTTGTCCCATGGCTCAGGAATCTAAATAATTCTTTGAAGAAGTATTAAACCCGGTGGAGGTAGAACTAACTAATGATGATATTCTTTCATGTGTGAATATCCCTGTACTGGATAAGCAAATAACCCCAGGAGGAGGAGTCAGTGTCAAATTAAAAATATTAAGCCAGACAAAGCTTGTGGTCCCGACAGTGTCTCTCCTAGTGTTCTGAAGTTGTTCCCAGTGCAGTGGATGATCACTCTTGCTGCATTGTTTAATGCCGTATTTTTGTCTCCCTTGTTTCCTAGTTTGTCGTCCATTGCCAAAATGTTTAAAATTTTCAAGAAAGGTAGTAGGCATGTGTTAGATATGTAATCAGAAGTGTGATTGTTTTTCTGTAGTTTTGGTGAAGCTTATGTAAGTTGTATTTCACCATGTAATATTCTGAGCTTTTGTACATAAGTAAGTGTTTTGTTTGTTGCTGGCATCGAAGGATGTATTTTCCAGATTTTGTTATTGTTGTAAGCATGTAAACGAGCCCGCCATATTCTATTCCAGCTTTGTAAACATAGAAGATAATACAGGCTAACAAGCTTGTCAGCGATGAGTTTCACTTAACCCAAAATTCCGACGAAAATAGGATCAATTATGACATATAATTGGGACTGACACAGCAAAACAGGATACAATGTATAACATCAAATAACAGGATTATAGCACTTCCTTCCGGGTAAGAGTTACTTGTATAGCCCATAGCCCAGGGTAGGAGGCGGCTGACGTAGGCTAAGCCAACCCATGTGTGCCATTGTTGGATAATGACCACAAGGCCATCCGTCAGCATGATCCAAAAAATTATACGGTATGGTTTTGTGCTCGTGACCTGAGAAACGGTTTAAGCCACATAGGGAACTGCAGGTGCACAGAGAGTCGTGGTTGTACAGAACATATTGTAACATATTGTAGCATGGCTAAGAAGAAAAAGCTTTTTGCAGTTTTTGTTTATTTTAGTGAAGCCTATGATTTAGTACCTAGAAAAATATTATTCAGGATCTTGAAGCACTTCGGATGTGGGACTGTGAAGCTAGCGGCACTTATTGCAGTGTATAGAGTAAAAAACAGCATTACTGGTACAATTCTGACAACTACAGTTGGAGTTCGTCAGGGTAGCTCCACATCCAGTTTGTTTTTTAGTTTTGCCACGAGCAGAATAAGCATTGTAAATAACGTATCTTTAATGAAACAATATTGTATATTGTTACAGTTGTATGAAAATTAATGCAACAAAAACAAGTTTGTTATCAACGGGACGGAGCAGGAAACAAGTGGCACTGATGGCCTTGTAGTGGAGCTGCGTATTCAATACACATATTTGGGTTCAGTTTTTACTGCTGATGGTTCCATGTCGTCCTCGTCCATGGCTCATGCCCAGTCCAAGGTGCCACATGTCAATAAATTTCTTAATTTTCTAAGTAAGAATAATGACACCGTATTTGTCTTCAAGAAGAGAGTCTTTGATGCTGCTTTCATGTCTGCCATTCTGTGCGGGT
The DNA here is from genome assembly GCF_040412425.1 of Macrobrachium rosenbergii. Lineage (NCBI taxonomy): Eukaryota > Metazoa > Arthropoda > Malacostraca > Decapoda > Palaemonidae > Macrobrachium > Macrobrachium rosenbergii. Next base: position 47,435,775 of record NC_089784.1, read on the forward strand.
GTGAGTTTTCCCTGAACGCCGATCTGTGGCTGTTACGGGCGGGTCATGTTAATAACTGATTCCAGGCTCTTTCGCCCTTTAACATTAAATAATGAAGAAAATACAATACTTATAGGAATACCTTCAGTGTAATTGGTAGGCGTAAAGAAAGAAAGCTTTAAAATAAAATAATTATATTTACAATAACTTAACTTTAAATAACGATAATGAAAAAAAAAAAAATCCTTAGAACGTTCAAGGTCGAAGGGATCCGATGATGGGGAGTTTATAATTTGCGAAGGTTGGTCAGCGCCATCGAAATCTGTTGACTAGATATCCATAAGAGCTCTGAAGAAATCCTACGTCGCTATCCACAACTGACGGCTTTGACAGGGGGAAAAGCAAATCCTATTCAGTGAGCAATACATTTTCACTAGGCCATAAGTAAACTACCCAGTGTGCTGGCCAGCAATCTCTAGACTGCGAAACAACAAGACTTCCCTGAAGTCGTACTTGCTATACAATGTTCCTGAGTAATCCAGTAACATCCAAACAAAAGGCCATCCAACAGGTCCACCAAAGACCATCAATCAGGTCCACCAATATCGAGGGCCATTCCTCTCTCGCAGTCGTGTCCAAGGCTTTTTCCCGCGGGATCAGGGTTACGCCACCCGACCTCACCCTACGTAATGGGAGAAACAAACATAAATAACGGTCCTTCAACTTTTCTATTACCATTAGAACAACCCATTTGCGTTCTGCAGCACCATAACGTAACAATAATATAAAGATAAATATATACAGTATTTCCGTAACACCCCCCACCAAAAAGAAAAGTTTTACTGGTAAAACTTATACATACCACTGTTCACAAAAGTATAATGCCTCGAGACAGTGCATCTGCAACTTAGTTTTCCTCACCTTTAACATGCTCGATTTCCAGATGGTAGTTGGCAGTATGTAGAAGTTTGTTCTCTTACTTCTTAGCAAGGGTCCAACAATACCTATTACTCTGTGCTCAAACGGCTCACCAGAAACCGGGGTATTGAGTAAAGGTGCCTTAGAATTGGTTTGTTAGGTTTTCCTGCCATCTGACACTCGTGACAGGAATTTATGAAGTTCTTCACATCTCTCCTCAACGATGGCCAACAGAATGATTCATAAATTTTCTTAAAAGTTTTGTTTACGCCTAAGTAACCGCTCATTATATTGTCGTGAGCCAAACTTATTATTTTCGGTCGTAATTTAAAGGGAATTACTACCTGGTCAATTACTTCATTACTATTAGCGAAAATCGGTCGTGACAATCTATGCAACAGATTATTCTTCAAAATGAACTTTTCCTTAACATAATCATCATTTCCTGAGCCTTCTTCACATATCTCAAAGATATGTTTCAAACTTACATCAACCCCCTGAGCTCTAATTAAATCATCTCTTTGTAAAGATATTTCTAGAGGTACACTAATTAATGAGCTATCAACATTGCTATCTAGATTTAAATCATAATTATCAGAATCGGTACATAATCCAGATCTAGTTACAACTGCTACTTCTGCTTCAGGTACAGGAGTTTTCAGTACAACAGGATTCACAAGGTAACTTTCTTTTCCTAAATCTTTTCCTAATAGGATACCCCCTTGACAGGTAATGTATCTGTCACCGCGACCTTAACTAGGCCTGTAACATAGTCTGTGTCTAAATAAAGTGTTTGCAAAGGGCAAGGAATGCAAGCATCAGGAACCCCCCCCCCAGTCATGATAAACTCATCCCCAGTAACCAAATAATCAGGTAGGGAATACTTGAGGACAACTGATATGGCTGCACCCGTATCCCTTAATACTGTAACTGGTTTCCTAATACCGGATTCACTTACTGCTAAGCTACCTGTAGATGAGTAATTACCAAAGCTTTTGGTAGTATTTTTCCATTCATCCATCTGAAGTACGGAACCACTTCCTGAACTAACTAAATTAACCGGTTTCATCTGTCTAGCTAAATACGTTTTATGCTTGAAGCAGTCCTTTATAATGTGACCTTTCTTTTCACAAAAAAAAAAAAAAAAAAAAAATCATGTCACTTAGATGCTTGCTAGTTTTCAATTGAGAGTTACATACAGGTTCCTTGCTTAATTGACGGTACCCTTCAGTTTCTAAAGTTTTAGGGTGTGTTTTCTTATCCTGCCATTCTTTACTAAATTGATGGGTCAAAGCAAACTCATCTGCTAATTCAGCTATTCTTGTGAACTTGTTTACCTGACACTCTTCAATATATAATTTCATCTCTACTGGAATGTTATTTTTTAAATCCTCTGTCAAGATTAGCTTCTTTAGGTCCTCTAACGTACTTACTTCCGTGGAGTTGCACCACTCATTAAAATACTGTTGTTTGCACTTAGCAAACTCCATGAACGTCATGCTACTATTCTTTCTGAAATGCCTAAATTTTAATTGATAGGCCTCTGGTACTTGCTTATAGGCTTTCAGTATAATTTCCTTAACTGTCTCGTAATTAGCACACTGTTCGTCTGAAAAACTAGAATAAACTTCTTGGACTTTGCCTGTGAGAGCAGACTACAACAACAAACAATAATACTCTTTAGGACACTCTACCTGTTTCATGAGCTTTTCAAATGACTGGAAATATTTTGATACATCACTTTCACTAAATTTTGGAACTAACTTGAGTACAGTTGTCCACCCGAACCTATCTGTCTCCGCATTGAGAGTCCCCTCCAGCTCTAATGAACTAGGAGAACTTAATCTAAGTTTTTGTAGTTCATACTGTCTTAAGTTTTCCCTCTCCTCTGCTTCCAATTGTCTCACTTTCTCCCTCATAACCTAACGCCTGCCCCAAAGTCACGAATTCTTTGAGTCTATCACACATCGTCTACCAATAAACTGAAGGTAAAAGCAAAAGCTCAATGACTAAAGATGAAATTAGTTAGAAGCAAGGTCGCCAATTAATGTTACGGGCGGGTCATGTTTATGACTGATTCCAGGCTCTTACGCCCTTTAACATTAAATAATGAAGAAAATACAATACTTATAGGAATACCTTCAGTGTAATTGGTAGGTGTAAAGAAAGAAAGCTTTAAAATAAAATAATTATATTTACAATAACTTAACTTTAAATAACTATGATGAAAAAATATAAATCCTTAGAACGTTCAAGGTCGAAGGGATCCGATGATGGGGAGTTTAAAATTTGCGAAGTTTGGTCAGTGCCATAAGAGCTCTGAAGAAATCCTACGTCGACCAGCAATTGGAGACGAAGCAGATGTTCGGCTGATGAATACGGAGGTCGCTATCCACAACTGGAGTCGAGTTCAGATAATCTCCTCTAAGTTTCGCCAAGGCTTTGACGGGGGAAAAGCAAATCGTATTCATTGAGCAATACATTTTCACTAGGGCATAAGTAAACTACCCAGTGTGCTGGCAGGCAATCTCTAGACTGCGAAACTTCAAGACTTCCCTGAAGTCTTACTTGCTATACAATATTCCTGAGTAATCCAGTAACATCCAAACAAAAGACCATCCAACAGGTCCACCAAAGACCATCGAACAGGCCCACCAATATCGAGGACCGTTCCTCTTTCACAGTCGTGTCCGAGGCTTTTCCCCGCGGGATCAGGGTTACACCGATAATAAAACTGTATAACTGGGCAATGAAACTGCTACTTGGTGTTAGAAAAACTACTAGTAACGATTTATGTTAAACTCAATCGGGATATCCGCCATTGCAGGACCTTGTTTGGAGTAGGAAAAGAAAGTTCTTTACTAAAATGTACCGTGAGCCGTCTGTGATGAATGATGACCCTCTAATGCTGGTAATAAACACCTTAGTGAATAAGAGGTATAACACCCGAACATATCTCCATGGAATAATAAGTGTAAGAGAAGATGATGCCAAAGTCACTATGGAGACGCTGCAGCATAATATTTTGAATTCAGAACCTTCTAAAAGAATAACTTCCCGTGATATCAGCACAGTTATCTCAGCTCATGGTATTTATTTGGTTAAGCAAAGTATCCCCGAACACAAGGAAATTTCATCCACCCGCTTCAGACTTTCATCTCATTCCCTGGCGGTGGAGGTCGTAGGTGGAGTCGGTGGGGTGGAGGCCGTCTACCGATGGAAGAGCGCTTGTGTACTCGTGGTACCATATAGATTATAGACAGAGGCACATGTGGTGCAGCATTGCCCAAGAACGCAAAACATACGAAATAATTATAATTTTACAAGTATTAGGGACATATTTTCGTACCATCGTGATATGTGTAAAATAATACATTTAATTCTGTCTTCATATATATGAGAAAAGGACTAAGAATTGTTAAAAGGTGTTGCTCGGCATGCTGGATATTATATCTTTTTTTCTAGAGTATATTTAGTTTCATGTTTTGCAGGAGAAAGTAGTAGTAATTAAGGTTCTGCTTAAATGGTTATAAGGTTTTCGTTTAATTAGCTGTATTTAAAGATTTATTTGTAAAACTTAAAATGCTTAAAATACTGTATAATACAGTTTCAACCGTTCTAGTTTAGTTGTTTTTTATTCTAAAGATTTATATGTAAATTTGTATGTATTTTTGCTGGACCATATTCAAGAATTTGTAATTTGATCAACTATATATGTTGTGGTCAATAAATTTCCATCTATGTATCTATCTAATGTGTGCCGGCATGAAAATTTTTAATACCTCCAATCTTTCAAAACTCGTCATCATCATGTCAATTCATGCAGAACCAGAAAACAAAGATGTTCAGTTAATTCCATGTATCGGCAACGTCTAAAGAAGAATCCACGATAGTAAACCAATCAAAGTTTTCTATACTTTTACATGAACAATAATCGAAAGGAAATAAAAAAAAAATTTCCCGATGAAAAAACATGCAATATGTCATGGAAGAACGACGTTCACCCAACAAGAACATGATTTTTAGGCACGCGCAATAAAACAAACAAAAACTGTTTTTGTTCAGATTAAATCCTTGTTAGTCCATGAAAAGAAATTGGAAGTTTTTTTTTTTTTTTTTTTTTTTTTTTTTTTTTTTTTTTTTAACTGGCTATGGATATGACGCTCTCGTTTCATCGTGAATTTTTTCTGATAGAATTATCCTTCAACAATACTTTTACATTTTCATTTTATTGTGATTTTTTGCATTATTTAATTCTATTTAAAATCGCGTTTGCACAATTTATTTTTAAATCCAGTTGAGGGAAATATCAATTGAAAATGGTAACTAAATATGAAAAATCTTTGTTATTAAACATAACTTATTCATTTATGTTGGCTTCTTATTAAGCATTCTAATAATATAACTGAAAAATCAGGAAAATTATGATTTTATAATGAAGTTTAAGCATGCCTGGGAAATGTTGTTGCATTTTTTAAACGTGTAAAAAAATTCCATCCTTACTGAAACTCCACTCCGACTGAAAAATTAAAATTAACATTCACTCTGCTTCTTTTGAACGGTTCTAGCTTCTCCTTTCTCATCAGTTAAGAATGAAGGCTTCAGCCCCCCAATGCAATGGGGCCATAGTGCTAATCTGATTTACTCTCGTGAACGCCGGGCTGCTAATTCCTGAGATGGATGCTAGTATTGCACCAGCCCCGGTTTTTGGCCATGTCCCTAGCTTAGGTTAGGTTGGGTTGGGTTAGGCTAGAATAGATTACTTTTTCCGAAGTAATTTGAGAGTGGTAAACCTAATGAGATTACTTTCAAGAAAATTCTATATTTAGTTTTTAAGATCTGGCGTCCCGCTTTTTTCAGGGAATGGTTGCGATACTCGGTTACATCTCGGGAAAATCCCGCCGGGCTGGTTCCAGTAACGTTTCCACGAAAAACCGATTGTCAATTGCCTATTGACGTATGGCATTAATTATTTGGGATGATATTTCATTCGTTCATATCACTGTTTATTTAATCAATGTGTTTTTTATAGACTTCTTTTTGGCTTACTTTCTGACATTGCAGTTTCTACATTATTCTTCTTTTTATGTCGTTTGCATTTTCATTTACAGTTTCTCACGCTTGCTTTATGTCATGTGTAGACAAAAAGTTAATGGGTCATATGAAAACAGTACTTGATTTCATAATTTACCCTCACCATATCTATTGATGAATTTTCAGCGAATAATAATAATAGATGAATAGTGTGACGTGGCTGGTTTCTTACGAATATTTACTTAGCTTTTACCATTGCAAGATTGACATGATAATTTAATCAGGTATTCATTTATACTTTTATATATATATATATATATATATTGATATATATATATAATATATAATCATATATATTCATTTATATATATTATATATATATATATATATATATATATATATATATATATATATATATATATATATATATATATTATGATCTCGCCCCTCGAGATCGACAGGTTCTTCAAAATAAACAAGCAATTGGGCTGTAATGACTGACGAGAGGTGACAAACAAAGGAGGGAGGAGCAGAACAAAACGAAGAAGTTACCTTAAAATTAATTTATTTACAATAAAGCTATATACTGTACATATTTACAGATGAGTCAATTGGTTCAATTTATAAAAGCCATATTTATAATAAAAAAATGAGTCATCAGCAAAAATCAAAGTAAACAATGAAAGTTTCAGGAAAAGCATCGCAAGAGCCAGTACAATAACAAAAAAAAACATTTGACATAAAATGGGGAACAAGAATTAGGCTTCATAAGTTTAAATCAGTAAAAATAATGCATCCAAAAAATAAACAGATAGCATAAATAATGACAGCAACAACAGGTAACACAGCACAACAAACCATTACAACACTTGTCATAAATACATCAAGCATGAACAAATAATCAACACAGTAGGGTAAACAAAGATCAGTTCATAACATTACCCTCCCCTGGTGCAAAATTATACATAAAACAAAAATAACAGTGAAATCCTTAATACTGCAACACATTGTGCAGGACACTCAAACACTCGGGAAAAACGTGATACAGCAGAATTACAAAGGCAAAAGGCAATCACCTGAAAAATATATATACAGCCGGAGCTACATATGCCACCACAGACGAAGCTGCAACACAGGAACACTGCAGGACAACAAAGACAGAGCCGACACGACAACCATCTCGTCCTCAAGCACAGTGCTGACGTCCTCCTCCAGTACTGACGACCACGACAGAGCCGACACGGCAACCATCTCGTCCTCCAAGAAACGTACTGACGTCCTCCTCCATCACGACGACCATGACAGAGCCGACACGGCAACCATCTCGACCTCAAGAAACTCTCCACTGCACTGCTGCCAAGTCCTGACTCACAGGTACGGATACCTGCTGCTACTCCAGCTGGGCTTGCTGCTACCCTCAACCTGACTTGTTGCTGCTACGAACCTGACTGACTAAGTCTGACGCCATCCATCAGACGTCAACTCGCCAGCAAGAAAAACAAAGAAAACAAAGGAGGCAACAATCCACCAAGGGAACAATCGGCAAGCGATTGTTCCTAATAATATATTATATATATATATATATATATATATATATATATATATATATATATATATATATATATATATATATATATATATATATATATATATATATATATATATATATACAGTATATATATGTAAGATATAGAGAGAGGGAGAGAGAGAGAGAGAGAGAGAGGGGTATGTATAATGATTCTAACAATGAAATTTTTATTCTCAAGTGGCGACAAACTGAAGCAGATTAAATAGCATTCAAGGTACTGGAGAAGAAAAGGAGTTCCTGAAATATGCAATAGAGATCTATGCAGACAATAAACTGTTCCACATACCTTATTAACATCTTGTCTTGCTCTTCACTTTCATGTGTTGCACCACTGAACTATACCTTGGAGTACACAGATTGCCAGTATACTAATGTCCATTCTTTCTAAAACTTCTTTCACACCGTTAATCTAGCACTGTGTTTTAAATCGTCTTCCTTTTTGTGCAGTGAAAATCCAGTGCACTTACTCGTCTTACAAGTCTCCGCACTTCAGTTCTCAACACACGTTTGAACAGACTGAGCGCACTCTGCACATTGTTGCCTTGAATCGTTGATAATAACAAAAGGAGGTGGAGAGTATGAAACGTGTGAACGTGTTATCACTTTCTGGGTCTCTTTATATCACCATTTCTAGAAAAAAAAAAAAAAAAAACTGACATCAAGCCTCTCACGACACTTTTTGAGTTGCATCGCTTCAAGAAAAGCAGCAAGAATTCATTTTTCATCGAAAAGCTCCAATAATCGAGCAATCATTAGGGTCAATATAATTGTCATTAGCGCCATTTCTTATTATCAATTCCGGAAACAAGGTTTTACAGCTGGACCATCCCTGCGACTTACAATCAACTAATCATCAGCACAATGTTAATCACCTGAGCTGTTGCTGATTAGTAACCTTCTTCGACCACCGATTAAACCATGAAGATCTATTCATTTATGAGACCAAGTTCTCGTGCCACAGTGAGCAGAGGATAGGATTTGAAGGCGTTCCTCCCATGTATTTGTTCATTAATTAATGTATGGCTAAAGGTAATCATGAGAAAATAAAGACATAGGTACACACACACACTTTATATATATATATATATATATATATATATATATATATGTATATATATATAATAAATGTGTGTATTTATATATATATATATATATATATATATATATATATATATATATCTGGGATCGACCAGATCGACAGTCAGGTTGGAAAGTTCCCAGGATAGTGTTGAATCGCTAATGAGGACACTAGGGAAGCGAGTATTCAACGTAATTTGTCCAACCCTTTGGACGTTTGTTATCAGAAATTAAGGTTACAGTTGACATAATTCAGGGTAAAATTACGAAGAAACAGAGATGGGTTCCGGATACGAAGCCAAATAGTACACAGTTGGCAGGTACTCGTCCTAGGAGGCGTAAATGGGCAGTGGTCGCTTTGGTGGGAACAGCAGTGGTCATAGCAGCAATTGGTGGGGTGTCTATCAATTACAAGTTTAATGAAGGTGGGAATTTCGGAGACTAAGCTGGCTGATCACTCCAGGTATTTGTAATTAGAATCGATATCAACCCACCTCTAACCCGGAAAATTTTCATAAATGTTACCCAAACTGGATAGTAAAGGACGTTTGTAGCTTAATGCTTGTATATGAATTACGATGACGTGATAAAATTCATTCATAATATGGCTGCGTGCGACAAACGCACTAAATGGTTAACATGGCAGAGGTGGGTTGATATCGATTCTAATTACAAATACCTGAGTTCGACAGTGATTTGTAGGTCGGAGTCGCTTTCAACTTATACTTCACTTGTTGGCGGTGGGGTTAAATGGGCATCACTGTAGTCCTGGGTTCTTGTCTTCCGTGCTTCGAGGCCACGAGACGACGAACTTATTATCGACAAAAAAAAATTCCCCATTCTAAGCCTCCTAAGGATTTCCCTAAGCACTTATAAGTGTTCCTTTGTGGAATCTGTAGCAATAAAAATGTCATCCATATACACAAACACCTTTTTCCCCAACATCCCATGCAAAACTATATTCACTAGCCTGGTGAATGTCATGGGACTATCTGGCAAGCCTAAAGGCATTTGTGTAAATTCATAATGCCCCTTTGGAATGTTAAATGCTGTTCATTTTCTACTCTCCTCGCTCAATGGCACTTTCAAAAACCCTTACATGAGATCAATTGATGCATAGATAGTCTTACCTCCCATCTCCAGAAATAAATCTGGTAAACTTGCCACAGCGCACCTATCTGGAATGGTCTTCTCATTCAATTTCCCAAAATCTACACATACATGGATTGAGCATCCTTCTTAGGTGCTGCCAACAATGGGAAAATTAAACGGTGACGAGCTAGGCCTTATTATACCTTCCTCTTCCCACTTATTAACATCTTGCACAGCCCGCTCCCTAATCGTGAAAGGTTTGCTATACGGATGGGTTTTGTCCCTTCCTCTAACTGGACCTGGTGCTCTAACACATCTGTTGCCCCAGTTTATCTCCCTTTAAAGAAAAAAAAAAAACATCTGCATATTCAGCTAAAAACTTACCTAACCCCACTACATATTCTTTACAGTATGTCTCACCGAAATGACCCCTAAAAATCTCCCTTTTAACCTCCATTTCAGCCTCCTAGAAGCGATTTTCCTCCCCTATGAATGTTACTGATTCCGTGTTCTGTCTCCATTCCTCCAAATCCACAATATAGGTATTCCTCCATTATTTGACGCATTATTTACTGAAACAGTACTCACCACACCCTTAAGTGTCTCACTACCTTCCACCACACATATCTGTTTACTCACCTTTAAATCACCCACCTTAACTTTCACTAGACACTTAATAAAGTCAGCCCATACAAACAACCTATTTCAACCCCATAATAATTCCATAAGAGAGAAACATAAGACAGGTGGGAAAGATGACAGAAATTTTCAAATGTACCAAAATGAAAAGTCAAAATAGAAAAAATCACTTTTTTCCCATCTTCACTCGCATCAGCGTGATGATCCCACCACTCACCGAGATATAACCGCACTTCTTTTAAAAACACCCAAATACATAATTCGTCAAAAACCGCGGTAAAAACACCCGGTACTCGTTAATGACTCCTCTCTAAATCAACCATTGATCAAGACTGACTGTCAAAATGACGACACAGTAACTGTGCCTCGCAAAAAGTGCAAGATTGCACTCATGGATACCAACGTCCCCAGACAACGCCCCATCTGCAAAAACTTATCTCCTACTTCAACGTCATCCATACGTTCCATCTTCCACGTGGATTCAAACCAGGAAATCTATTTTGTTACCGCTAGCCACCACTGTTATGCCCCTGTCAACTCTGACAAACATCACTTACCTCAGATCAGTTGGCACCTGTTCGCTGGCAGCCGAGAAGTTCCTTCTCTCTCTCTCTCTCTCTCTCTCTCTATCTCTCTCCCTCTCATATGGACACAGTTCCTAATTCTAAAATGCATGGTAATCAATCCTCAGTTGCAAAAATAAACATTTATTAAGTAAGCCCCAAAACTCATCAATGCAAATTTAAAATAAGCACTTTAGTTATGGAAACCCCCAAAAGCAAAAATTTCCCAGCCACCAAAAGAACATAATACGTGGGAACTAATTCCCATTCCCCTGTCATCGAATCCTAAAATTCCATAATAACACCAAGTCTCTTTCTAAGCCAATTTAAAGAGTCATTGTCTTAGTTCCTCTTATATGCCAAGATTGACTTATGGCTATCCATCCATTTCATCATCAGTTTCCTTAATGGCTATATTACACGCATATCTGTGCAGATGCGAGTACACCCCAATTAGCCATGGTTCCATTGAAACATTTCCGTACAAAAGAGGAGGAACCATCTCTGTTAAAAAAAGTCAAATATCACCTAGATCATCAACACACTGTAACACATCATATAAATGTTAAATCATAACAAATAATAATCAGGTCTGTAAAAGAAGGCTTATAAAAGTTAGTGATTTTCCTAAGTCTCTACTCACTTTCAATGAATGGGATTATGGGAATTCCAGTTCCCAGTGTGTCCAAAACATCCTTCAGTTAGCGTTTCACACCCAAAAATCCGATTAGAATCGGACCAAAAAATTTCCATGGAAACTTCCATTTCTGGACATGTGGTACTGTATCTGGGTACACATTGCTGATCCCCAACAGGTGATTGAATGCTAAACGCTGAGTTAACACTTAAGACACATCCTCCACCTGCA